>NC_056732.1:581939403-582016375 GCF_019279795.1 Protopterus annectens
ACTCTGGGCCTTTTGTCCGTGAGAACCCTGATAAGAGTAATCAAATCCTCAGCCGCTTTAAGCATCTGTTTTAGGCATGGGGCCTGGAGAAGGGCCCTGTGGAGTTTGTTTCTTAGAATGCATGGCTGCTTTAGACTTAGTGAAAGCCTTGATAGAAAAGAAGATGAAGGTCTGAAGACACCTTGGGAGGAGGCAGACCTGTCTACATTTTGAGATTCAACACCAAGAGTGGCTTCGTATCTGTAGTCGGGTGTGGGCCGAGGAGCCTGCACTGGCACAGAAGACACCGCCAATGAAGTGTCGCCGGTAGGCAGGCTGCGAGGGCTCGCTGAGAACCGACCACCTGTAGTCGGCTTTGGCGTGGTGTCGGTAGAGGCCGCGGACCTCGCGGTCGGTCCTTATCTTTGTGTTTTTAGACAAAACTGGAGTCGGAGTATCCGATTTACATAATATAGTTAAATTTTCTGCCAAAATAGTGCTGGGCTTAACTCACCGATGGTTAATGGTGCGTTTGTTGAATGTAGCACAAAAATGACAGACCGAGACGTCGTGGTCTGGGCCTAAGCAAGGAATGCAGAGGGAATGAAAATCCTTATGCGGTATTTGCTTCCCACAAGAAATACAATTATTAACTTTGTCTGACATCGGTCTGAGGCAAGAAAAGTTTCAACGGGTACTTAGCTTTCAAGAAGACTTCGGTTGCAAAATTTTCGTAATTTCAGGAGCTGGCCGACCGGCACTTGCGAACTGCTTCTGCTTCGGGCACCGCGCGACAAGAAAGACTGAAGAAAATGGTGTCGGCTGGTTCTTTTATACCCCTGGCGCACTGACGTCAGGGAAGAAGCGACGACAACCGACGCTGGACCTAGACTTTGGAATTCGGCTGACCGAGGACCCGCCTGACGGCAGGAGAACTCATCTGTTATGACTGCAGCTGTATGCACGATGAACATCACAGCAGAGAAACGGATCTATCTAGACTATAACAATTAGAGAAAAAAATAATTACTAACTACTATAACATAATACAAAGAGAACCATTTAGTAAAAAAATGAATTTAAAGCTGTTCACTTAGCCAGAGCCAAGATGGAAGCTTGTGATCTGTTTAGCAACAAACAAGATCTGGAGTTGCAGTAGAGCATGATGGGATAAGGTTACAGCCATGAGCTGGTGGAAGAATTCGAGCTTTAGTAAGCGGCTGAGTTGGAAAGTACAGTTGTGTACACTTACCATAAATGTAGATGTTCGAGTGTATTCACTGTTGCAGTCATTACATTTAGGTAATCCTGCTGGCAGGTTGCCCTCAGTCGGCCTGAATTCCAAAGTCTTGGGTCAGCGTTGGCTGTCGTAGCCCCTTCCCTGACGTCAGGTGGTCCGTGGTATAAAAGAAGCAGCCGATGCCATTTTCTTTAGTTTTTCTTGCCCCAGATGTCAGGTGCCCCCTAAAAGGGTAGCCAAAATTTATATCTATATATAAAATTACATGCAGCAATATAAGCTTTACCTTCATCCACATGCAAATACACCACATAGGTTGTATAAATCAGAGAAGGAAAGATGGGTTCCATTAGAAGAAAAGGGGGGACGGCGGGTGGGTAACCTGGACTGCAAAAGTGAATACACTCGAACATCTACATTTATGGTAAATGTACACAACTTTACTATGTTCTTTGTGTTTCACTGTTGCAGTCATTACACATTTGGGTAGATTCCCAAAGCTGTGGTTGGGAGGCTGGAGCTAAACAGCATTAGGAGCGGCTATGAGACCTTGCAGAACTGCAGTGGCAAAGCCTGCCCTGGATTTAGAGTAGAGTAGCAGATGACAATGCTTTGTAAAGGTGGTAACTGAACTCCAAGTAGCTACCTCTAAAATGTCCTTGGTTGGTACTCCCCTGAGAAAGGCTGCTGAAGTGGCTGCAGCTCTGGTGGAACGTGGCCTAATGCTCTTAGGCACTTGCTTGCCATGGTATAAGTAGCAGAAACGAATGCAGTGGCCTATCCATTTTGAAATAGTCTGCTTTGAGATTGCCTTTCCTTGTGATCCTGCAGCATATGCCACTAGTAATTGCTCTTTCTGAAAACTTTGGCTCTGCCCAAGTAGTATCTAAGCTGTGTACGTCCAAAGAATGCAGAATTCTTTCCCCCTTGTTCTGTGGATTTGGATAAAAAAGTTGACAGATGAATGGTTTGGTTAAGAGCCACACTGGACACCACTTTAGGCATAAATGTTGTGTTTGTCCTCAGGGAGACCCTGTCTGGATAAAAAATGATAAAAGGTTCCACAGCCATGAGTGTCTGTAGCTCTGAAACTTGTCTTACAGAAGTTATTGCTAGGAGCAGAGCTGTTTTCCAAGATAAAAACTTTATATCAGCAGTAGCAGCTGGCTCAAAAGGAGGCAGGGTGAGTTTTTCCAAGACATAGTTGAGGTCCTATGCAGGCATTGGTGATCTCCTTGAAGGCCTTAAATTTTTGGCTCCTATGAGGTATTGTTTTAATAAGGGATGAGAAAAGATTGATGACTCTGCATTGTAATGAGCAGAAATGGCAGAGGCATGAATTTTAATAGATGAGAAAGATAGGCCTTTGTCCAGCATCTCAGTTAAGTATTGTAAAATCTGAGGAATATTTGGCACAGCTGTATCTGTTTCTTGTGCCTGGTTCCAAGGACAGAATCTCTTCCATTTTTCAGCATAAGATTTTCTAGTACTAGGCCTTCTGGCTTCCAAAATGACACCCATCACAGCTTTGCCGAGAGGTGTGTTTTGTATGACTACATTATCCGCCATGCTGCCAGGTTTAAAGTCCTGAGCTGGCTGTGCAGGATCAAATTGTTTTGCTGGGACAGTAGATGAGGTACTTGAGGTTAAGGTCCAAGCTGGGCATTGAGACAAGCTCCTTAATACTGGGTACCAGTGCTGGCGGGGCCAGTCTGGTGCAATCAGTACCATCTTTGGCTTCTCCTGTCTGACCTTTACGAGTACCTTGGGGAGGAGAGGTAGAGGGGGAAAGGCATATACTGATAGGTTTTTCCAGCTGAAGGATAGGGCGTCCACTTTCCATGCTTGTCTGTGATAAATCCTTGTGCAGAATCTCTTTAGTTGGTAGTTGTGAGGTGAGGCAAATAGATCTATGTCCGGGCATCCCCATTTCCTTGTTATCATGCTGAAGACTTGTGGATCCAGCTGCCACTCGTGGGGATCCATGAGGTTTCTGCTTAGATAGTCTGCCAGAGTATTTTTCCTTCCTGGAAGGAATTGTGCCTGCAGATGTACTTGGTAAGTCAGTGCTGTATCCCACAAAGTCATGGCTAGTCTGCAAAGGGGGTAAGAATGTGTGCCCCCCTGCTTGTTTATATACCACATGAACGTAGTGTTGTCTATCAGAAGTTGTCCTGGATGAAGTAGGTCCTTGAAGGCTGTCAGGGTATTTTGAACAGCTAGCATCTTTTTTTTTTGATTGATATGTAGATGCATTTGGTTTGAGGTCCATGTTCCCTGAATGCATCTTCCTGCCATGTGGGCCCCCAGGCATAACCCGATGCATCCATTGTTAGCATCTGCCTGGCTGGGGGTAATGTGAATGGCTGTCCCTTGTTTTGGTGACAAGCCTTTGCCCACCATTGAAACTCCTGTTGTAGGCAGGGAATGAGAGTAATTACCGTTTCCAGGCTGTGGCAATGTTGAGTCCAAACACTTTTTAGGTACCACTGAATTTTCCTCATATGCAACCTTGCATATGGAATTAGTAGGATGCAGGATGCCATTTAGCCCAAAGCCTGCAGAATTTTTCTTGCAGATAACTGGGCCTTTATTGCTAACAATTTGAAATAAGTAGTCAGTTGCCTTTGTTTGTCTGGCATGAGATAAGCCATCTGAGCAGTTGTATTTAAGCTTGCACCCAGGAATATCATCTCTTGAGAGGGTACTAGTTTTGATTTCTTTTCGTTGACTGTGTACCCTAGGCATGTTAGAAGTTTTTTCACAAACGCCAGATGCTGCAGAAGGATGTCCTTGTTCTCTGCTTGAATGAGACAGTCATCCAAGTAAGGATATATTTGTATTCCTCTGTCTGCAGAATGCAATTACTGGTGCCAGGCATCTTGTAAAGACCCTGGGGCGCAGTAGAGAAGCCAAAGGGCAGTGCAGAGAATTGGTAATCCACTGAGTCAGCCTTGAATCTGAGGTATCTTCTGCATATTTGTCTGATTGGGACATGCAGGTATGCCTCTTTTAGGTCTAAAGTTACAAGCCAAGCGTTCTTGCCCAGCATGGGCAGAAGCTGCTGCAAAGTCAACATTTTGAATTTTGGTATATCCAGGAATGTGTTCAGAATCGATAGGTCCAGTATTGGCCTCCAGGCCTTGTCCTTTCTGGGTACCAAGAACAGTCGAGTAAAATCCTTGTCCCCGCTCTTGCTCTGGCACTTGTTGAATGGCCCTCATGTCCATGAGGGATGAGACTTGTTTTTGTGCCTCTTGCCACTGATTTTTTGGCAGATCTGGCCAGCCGTTTGCCTTTGGCAGGGTATGGAAATGGAACTTGTAGCCTTGTGACACGATATTTAGAACCCACTTGTCCTCCATTATAATGTGCCAATTTTGAGAAAAAAGTGCTAATTTTCCCCCTAAGGGTGCTGCCAGGAAATAAGTGCTTGGGGCAGGCAGGGGGAAGTCACTGGGACTGTTTCCTGTAAGGTTGCGATTTGTCTTCTCCAACTTTTGGAGGTAGAAGCACTCCATTGCTTTGACCTGTATGAACCTTGTGCCTGGGATCTGCCTCTAGGGTGTCTGGGTCTGCCCCTTTGAAGTCTGTCTGACACAGGAAAGGACCAATTCTTTGTTGGCCAGTGTCGACAAAACCTAGGTGGCTGTACTTGTAAGAAATCTTTGACCGTTTGCATAGATTTAGCCTTGTCCTCCATTTTCTTTAACACCTCTTCTGTCTTAACACCAAACAAAGTATCATGCTGTAAAGGTGCATCTAATAATTTAACTAACATGATCAGGCAGATTTTTTCCTTTGACCAAGCATGCCTTCTAATTACAGAACCTGTAACTGCGGCCCTGCAGGAGGCCTCTAAAGAATCAAAGCCACATTGCAAAGTATGCTTTCCAACTTGTTCAGCTGCATGCAATATATCCTGCATTTTCTTGTTTTCTGCACATTCAGAGTTTAACATTTTCTGTTTAAGCAATGCTATGACATGTTGCTGATATTTGAGCATATGAAACTGATAGTTTAAGGCCCTTATAGCCAAGGTAGCAGATGTGTAAACCTTTTTTCCCCATCTATCCAGTGCCCTAGAATCCCTGTCAGAAGGGGTAGGGTTTTTTGCAGTGGAAGCCTTAACTCCCTTGGGACCCTGAGAAATAGTTTCTGGGTCTGCAGCAGGGTTTTTAAAAAGGAATTTATGTGAGTCCGGAACCCTGTAATACCTGTCAGGCTTAACAGGAGCTGGAGATAAGGTGTCAGGGGTAAGGCTAGACTCCGAAAACATCATCTACAATGTCTAACAGAGGAGGGATGGCTAGTGGCTTGTGCTGAGGTAGTAACAGGAAATCCCCGAGCCTCTTTTTAGATTCTGAAAAATCTTGCCTTTCCCAGTGGAAATGCTTCCTTCATGGTATGTAAGGTTTCCCCAAAAGACTAGTCCTCAGGAGGAGAAAATGAAGGTATGGATTCTTCAGCATCAGAATCCTCATAGGGGGAAAAGAATATTCCTGATCAGAAGAGGAATCAGAAGAAATGGAAACCTGATCTGAAGATTCATAGTCAGTCTCTTGCCTAGGCCTCTTATCGGGGGGAATGGGAACCCCCGATCATGGTAATCAAGTCTTCGGCCATTTTGAGCATCTGTTTTTTTGGGCATGGAGGCCTGTCCACGTGGCTCTTGAGTTTGTTTCTTTGCCTTTGAAGGTGCTTTAGTCTTTGCCTTTGAAGCCGGTTTAATGTATAGATGTTTGGGTCAGAATGCACCCTCAGAAGCCAGTGCCTGCTCAGCGGCTCCGGACCCATCTGAAGGATTAGCATCCGAGGCTCCAATACCTTGAATTTCCAGCGGCATGGCCGACTCCATATGGGCGTCGGTAGCGGCCTGCAACTCTAAAGTAGCGGTCGTCAGGGCCTGTGAAAGCGCCTCACCGAGAACCGGCAACTGGCTTAGAAGCTTCGTCGTCGGTTTTGGGCCTCGCCTGTTTTTCTTTTTCTTGGCATTTTTTGTGAACTCCGGTAGTCGTATGGATTTCTGACGGCATGGATAATTAAACCTGCGTCCAAAGTAGTTTAAAGCAAAATCATACAGACACTTAATAGTGCGTTGGTTAAATCTAGCACAAAAACTGACAACCCAGAAAGTTATGATCAGGGCCTAGGCAATGAATACAGTAAAAATGAAAGTCCTTATAAGGTATTTGCTTCCCACAAGAAATACAATTATTAAACTTTTTCTGACATCGGTTCTGGAGCAAGAAAAAAGTTTCCCCAACGGAGTACTTAGCTTTATAGAAGACTTCAGATCTAAAATTCGAACTTGAAAATCTCAGGAGTCGGCCGACCGGCACTTGCGAACTGCTTCTGATTTCGGCACCACGCGGCAAGAAAGATTGAAGAAAATGGCGTCGGCTGCTTCTTTTATACCCCGGACGACCTGACGTCAGGGAATGGGTGACGACAGCCGACGCAGGACCCAAGACTTTGGAATTCAGGCCGACTGAGGGCAGGATTACCCAAATGTAATAACTGCAACAGTGAAAGACGAAGATCATCAAATGATCAGTTCCGAACCTAACCAGTAAGAAAAGCAAGGCGAGATAGTACAACATAAAATCTACTTAACTATGGGGAGGGGCCCACAGAGGAAAAAGGATGGGAACCCCACAGATAGAAACTACCTAGGAAAGTATAGGTAGGGGAGGTAGCAGAAAAACTACAACTACTACTAGTTAGGACTAAAGTAATCAAAATGGAAAAAAAAACAACCCCAAAAGTCATCACTTATATTGAGCTAGAGTGTCTGGAATCATGTCTGTAGCATTTCCGTAGCAAACGAGATCGGAGGGTTACAAGTCAGTAAGGGGAAGAGCTTGAGCTCTGGATCTGTCCCCTCAGTTGCCCGCTCGAATCAGAGGTCGGATCCAAGACCCATCAGTGATGAAAGAGGACACAGACAGCATCAGAACCCACTATTAATCTGGAATCATATACAACACCAAATGTGCAGACACAGATATTCTTGGGTTTTGTAAATACAAACTCTCTGGACCAGATTGTCAATATGCCAACCCTGGTCCTCACTAATATGGGAGGGGACTGCACAACTGGGGATGGAGTTCTTTTGTGCAGTGTGAGAAGGTCCACTCTGTGGCGTATCTTGTGGTGATTACCATTTGCTAAATGCAAGTCTTTGCCAAAAAGGGGTCACCATCAAGATTTTTGGTTTGTCCTGCTGAATCTTTAGCACGACTTTCAGAAATGAGAAGAAAGGGAGGGAGTGCATACAGAAACACCCCCTTCCACAAAAAGCTAAGGGCGTCCACCTTCAAAACCAGAGGATGTGGATCTCTGGCACAAAACTGTGGAAACTTTTCATGGGGGAAGCAAAAAGGTGTTTTTGTGGAGTACATCTGTGGACAATGTCCAAGAGCACTTGCCTGTGAAGCATGGGATGAAGAGGGTCTGAAAGGTCTTAAGAGCCAGAAGTGCCCTCATTTCTTTTACACTGTGTTCCCTTCTTTGAGGGGGGGACAGGTCCCTTGTGTTTCATGGAGCCAAATGTCACTCCCCATCCTGTGTCTAAGGCATCTGTGAACATCCCTTGGATCTGTGGTAAAGGATGGAGTGGGAGACCTGGGTTGTCAGTTAAATGCTGAATCCATCAGGTTATTTCGCTCTTCAGACAAGGGAGAAGGGGAACTGGGAACTCTAAGGGATGTACATGTTACATCCACACTGATTTCAGGAACTATTGTAGTTTCCTTATGTTCAGTTTTGCCAGAGGAAGCATTGGAATGGTGGATACCACAAAGCCCAGGATTCTGAGAAAGGCCCTGGCAGTGATGCGAGTCAATAGGGATGGGGCTTTGGAAAAAGGAAATGAGCTCCTGAACCTTCTGAGTAGGGAGAGAGACCTTCATAAGGTCTGTTAGTAGCCTGCATCTCAGAAATATCTGGTACTGGGATGGGGAAAGAGCAGACTTTTTTGGTAGTTTACTTTGAAACCCAGATATTGTAGGATGGAGATGGTGGAGCTTAGAGTGCACTCCAATCCTCCTTGACTGACTGCTTGAAAGAGAAGGACGCCCAGGTTATGGAAAAACCTGAATGCCTTAAAGTCTGTAGTAAGCAATTACTGGGGTTAGACATTTCATGAATACCCTTGGGGCAGATGGTGAGACCGAAAGCCAAGGCAGAGTACTGAAAGTGTGAGGAAGCCACAGAGAATCTTAGGAACTTCTGTAATTGGGGTGAATGGGGATGAGCAGGTAAGCATCCTTTATGTCTATGGAAGCCATACAGGCTTGTGGGATGATCAGGAGAAAAAGGGTTTGCAAGGTGAGCATTCTGAATGTAGGCACTTTCAGGAAAGTGTCGAGTAGGAGAGATCCAGAATGGCTCTCTATGGCCCATCTTTCCTTGGTACCAAAAACCCTTTGGAAAATGTGGCAGTTGGTCTCTGGGAGGTTGTGGGATGCCCCCGAAGGGTGGGAGAGAATTCCATACCATGAAAAGTAGAGTTGTGAAACACTTACCATAAAAGTAGATGTTAGAGTGTATTCACTGTTGCAGTCATCACACTTGGGTTATCTGCCTGCAGGTAGCCCTCAGTCGGCCCGAATACCAGAGACTTAGTATTTCTGCATCAGATGCTGTCGCTCCAGGACTGACATCAGGTCATCAGGGGTACAAAAACAGGCAGCCAACACCATTACATCAGTTTTTCTTGCCCCAAATGTCAGGAACCTCCCAAAATAGGGAGCTAAGTTATGGTGAGTGAATACACTTGAACATCTACATTTATGGTAAGTGTACACAACTGTACCATGTTCTTCGTGTTTCACTGTTGTAGTCATAACCACGAGTAGATTCCTAAAGCTGAAGAAGGGTGGAGGCAGTCGAGAAGAGTTAGGGCTGGCCTGTATGCAGGACTGCTGTTGCAAAACCTGCCCTGGATTTGGAAAAGATAGGCAGGTGGTAATGCTTGGTGAAGGTGTGTACAGAACTCCAGGTAACAGCTTCCAGGATGTCCGTGGTAGGGACTCCCCTGAGAAATGCTGTAGAGGCAGATGTTTCCCTAGTGGAATGTGTTCTGACCCCCTGAAGGGTTAATTTCCCATTGTGCTTGTAGCAGAAATGGATGCAGTGTGCTATCCATTTGGAAACTGTTTTGAAATGGCCTTGCCCTCTGCCCCTGTTGAAAAGCTGACTAGTAACTGGTCAGATTTTCTGAAGGGCTTAGTCCTATCAAGGTAGAATCTGAGCTGCCTGTGCACGTCCAAGGAGTGCAGGATCCTTTCCACTTTATTCTGAGGATTAGGGAAGAAAGATGGCAAATGGATGGATTGGTTTAGAGCCACGCTGGACACCACTTTAGGAATAAGAGAAGGGTTAGACCTGAAGGAAACCCTGTCAGCATGGAAAATAATGAAGGGTTCCACAGCCATAACTGTTTGCAGCCCAGACACTCTTCTAGCTGAAGTGATGGCCAGAAGTAAGGCTGTTTTACAAGAGAGGAATGTTAACTCTGCTGATGCTGCAGGTTCAACAGGGGGGGGGGGGGGAGAGATGAGTACAAGCTTTTCCAGTACAAAGTTAAGGTCCCAAGCAGGGGAGGGTGGTCTCCTAGGAGGCCTTAAGTTGTTTGCCCCTCTCAGGAACTGTTTGATAAGAGGGTGCGAGAAGAGAGGTGGTTCCACGTTGTAATGAGCCAAAATGGCTGAGGCATGTATCTTAATGGAGAAGGACAGGCCTCTGTGGAGTAGATCTGCTAAGTAATCCAGGATTCGAGGCAGGGAGGGCAGTGTTGTGTCCTCCCCTTTAGATTGAATCCAGGGGCAGTACCTTTTCCACTTATCAGCACAGAATTTTCTTGTACTGGGTCTTCTGGCTTCAAGAATGACGTCCAGCACCTGTTTGCTTAGGGTTGCTGGGGGAGAATTCAAGGAATAAGCCAGGCTGCAAGATTTAGGTTTTGCAGTTGCAGATGCAAAATCTGTCCCTCCTGCTGAGAGAGCAGGGTTGGGTTCTGTTGTACGTGCCAGGGTGGCACCAGTGACAGGCTGCGCAGGAGTAGGTACCAGTGTTGGTGTGGCCAGCCCGGGGCAATCAGAATCATCCTTGGTCTGTCCTGTCTTATTCTTGAGTAATACTCGAGAGAAGGGGCAAAGAGGAAAAGGCATAGATTGTGAGATTTACCACTGAAAGGAAAGGGCATCCACTTTCCAGGCCCTGCTGTTAGGGTTCCTGGTGCAGAATTTGCTGAGCTGGTGGTTGTAGGGGAAGGCAAAAAGATCCACCTCTGAGGTCCCCCATTTCTGAATCAGAAGGTTGAAGGTGCTGGGCTCCAATTTCCACTCATGTGGGTCTAGGAGATTTCTGCTTAAGTCATCTGCCAGTGAGTTTTGTTTGCCTGGCAGGAATTGAGCTTGCAGATGGACTTGCATGTCCAAGGCCATGTTCCACATGGCCATGGCTAACCTGCACAGTGGGTAAGAGAGGGTTCCCCACTGCTTGCTGATGTACCGCATAACTGTGGTGGTGTCTGTTTTTAATAATTGTCCTGGAAAGAATAGGGATCTGAAAGCTGTCAGGGCATTCTGCACAGCTAGCATCTCTTTTTGGTTGATGTGCAGATTAATTTAACTTGGGCTCCCGTGGCCCTGAATGCATTTGCCATCCATGTGTGCTCCCCAGGCATAGTCTGTTAAGTCTGTGGTTAGGGTCTGGGTGGCATGGGGTTGAGTAAACGGCAGTACCTTGTTGTGGTTGCAGGCTTCTGTCCACCAAAGGAACTCTGTCCTTAGACAAGGTATGATAGGAATGACTGTTTCCAAATCCTGAGAATGCTGGCACCAAATACTTTTTAAGTACCACTGAAGTTTCCTCATATGCAGTCTTGCATATGGAATTAGCAGTATACATGACGCCATGAACCCTACGGCCTGCAGTATTTTTCTTGTGGATAGCTGGGTTCTGGTGGCCATTTGTTTGAAGTAGGCTGTCAGAAAGACTTTTTTTCCGAAGTGAGGAATGCCATCTGGGATGTTGTGCCCATGCCTGCTCCCAGGAATACAATCGTTTGACTGGGTACCAGTTTTGATTTCTTTTCATTGATGGTGTACCCCAAGGAAGTGAGAAGGTTTTTCTCAAATGTCAGGTGCTGCAACAGCAATTCCTGACTGTCCGCCTGAATCAGACAGTCGTCCAAGTACGGGTAAATTTGGATATTTCTCTGTCTGCAGTAAGCAATTTGCTGGAGCCAGGAATTTTGTGAATATTCTGGGCAGAGTGGATAAGCCAAAGGGAAGTGCAGAGAACTGATAATGCATAGATCCAGCCCTGAAATGTAGATACTTCCTACATGACTCCCTTACAGGGATGTACAGATAGGCTTCTTTTAAGTGTAGGGTGACTAACCAGGCATCATTGACTAGTATAGGCACAAGCTGTTATAGGGTAAGCATTTTGGAACCACCAGGAAGGTGTTGAGAATTAAAAGATCCAGGATTGGGCTCCAAGAGCCCTCTTTTCTGGGCACCAGGAAGAGTCTGGAATAGAATCCTTGACCTATCTGTTCTACTGGAACCAGCTGAATAGCTCTGATGGAGAGCAGGGAACGAACTTGGCTTTGAGCCTCTGCCCACTGGTTTGGAGGAAGGTCTGGGAACCCTCTTGGGGTTGGCAGTGAGTGGAAGTAAAATATGTACCCCTGAGATACAATGTTGAGGACCCATCGGTCTTGTGTGATGGACATCCAGATTTTTGCATGAAGGGCAAGTTTTCCTCCTAGGGGCACCAGCAATTGGGCAGGGATGGGGAGTGGATTAGAGAAGTCATTGTGAGTTTTTTTCCGTAAGGAGGTGGCTTACCACTCCCTGCTTTGGGGGTGGGGGCACTCCATTGCTTAGACATCTGCATACCCTGAGACGGTAGTCTGGATGGTCCGTTTCCCCTAGGTCTGGCTTGAGATGGCCTAGAGGGGGCTGGAAAGGACCAGTATTTGGAAGGGCAATGCCTACTGATAGGGGGTTGTACTTATAAGAATTCTTTAACAGTCTGCATAGACTTAGCTTTTTCTTCCATCTTTTTAAGAACCTCTTCTGCTTTGGTGCCAAACAAACTGTCCTTGTTCAAAGGAGTGTCTAGTAACTTTGATTTGACATGGTCTGGCAAGGTCTGCTCCTTGAGCCAAGCAAGTCTTCTCAGTACAGAACCAGTGACTGCTGCCCGGCAAGATGCTTCTAGGGCATCAAAGCCACACTGCAAAGTATGCTTGCTGACTTGGCTTGCAGAATGCATAAGCTCCTGCAATTCTTTATTTTTTGCACAGTCTGTAAAGGTAGCCACGTTTCGTTTAATAAGTTCCATAATATGTTGCTGGTACTTCAGCATGTGAAAATGACAATTCAATGTCCTAATAGCAGAGTTGCAGAGGTATATACCTTCTTACTCAATCTGTCAAAAACTCTGGAATCCCTGTCGAAGGGGTGGGATTCTTGGCTGTAGTTGCCTTGATAACTTTAGGCCCCTGGGAAATGATCTCTGGGTCAGCAGAAGGATTCTTGACAAGAAATTTGTGAGGTCAGGTACTCTGTACTACCTGTCTGGTTTCCTCGGGGCAAGTGGTAAAGTATCAGGAGTAAGACTGGATTCCATAAAAACATAATCAACTTTCAGGACAGGGGGTATTGATAAAGGCCTGTGCTGTGGCAAATCTAGGAATTCTCCAAGTCTCTTTTTGGACTGAGGATAGTCTTGGCATTCCTAGTGGAAATGCTCTCTTAAAGTATGCAAGGTTTCAACAAAAGAAAAATCTTCTGGAGGGTAGGCAGAGGGAATGGATTCCACTGCATCTGAATCCTCACAAGCAAGGGCACGTCTTCATAATCAGATACCTCAGAGTCATCAGACTCCTGGTCTATTGAAGCTGCAAAGGACTGGTCTCTTCCTTTCAGCAGGGGAAGGCTGACTTCCCCTAATCAGCATAATAAGGTCTTCTGCCATTCTAAGCATTTGTCGTTGTGGCATGGGAGTAGGTGCATGCGCTTTGGTCATCGGTTTTCTAGGCATAGAGCATACTCTAGGCCTAAGAAACTCGGTAGTTTTAGATAAAAAAGTAGTCGGTTTGAGTCGAACATCGGTTGAATGAAGAACTGCCTCAAAAACCGGTGCCTCCACAGTGGCTCAGGACCCATCCAAGGTAGAGACATCCGCAGGTTCCATAGTCGAAGAACAGTCTCGCGGCATACTGGACTCCAAATGGGTCTTGGTAGAGGCCTGCGAATCCATTGAAGCGGGCATCAGGGGCTGCGAAAGTGCCTCACTGAGTACTGGCGGCTAGCTTAATGGAAGTGTCATCGGCAGCTTTGGACCTATGCTGTCTGTCTCTGTCTTTATCCTTATGTTTTTTCAGAATATCGGTAGATGGATGACTTACCGAAGCCATTTCCGAATACGGAGATAGAGAATGAAAGAATTTAGTGACAATGAAAGCCCGACGATGAATGGTTCGGGCATTGAACAAGGCACAAAACTAACAGCGAGGTGCGTCATGGTCTGGGCTTAAACAAGTGACGCAGTAAGAATGAAAAATGTCTGTGTGGTATTTGCTTTCCACAGGCAAGACAACTGTTAACTTTTTCTGACCGGTTAGAGCAAGAAAAAAGGATCCCCAATGGGGTACTTGGCTTTAGAAGACTTCAGGATTATTCAATTTGTAAACAAAAATTCTGGTAGTGGCCGACCAGCACTTGCTAACTGCTTTGCTTCGGGCTTGGGAGTTGGTTTCTTAATTAATAAAGTTTAGATTAACAGACCAGCCTTAATGAGCTGTTCTTATATTATATATCTTAATTTGTCTCTAGCTTTTTAGTTTCAGTTCTAAGGTAGCACAGTCTCAGTTTACACTATGGTGTTAAGGAGAAGGGGGACTTGGTTAAAGGAATGAGTTTAATGTTTACTGCCCTTAACAGAAACACTCTCTGTAACCACTCCCTTGCTCCAAATAACTTGATTTAATAACTGTGTTGGAGGGAAGCCTTCCAGCTTGCCAATGGGAGTGGTAAGCACTACGTAGCCTACCTACCACAACAGGACTGGTTTCTGGCCCAGAAATTGTAGTTTATTGGCCGTTTGGGCAGTTTTTCCATCTCCTTCAACTTTCTGATTTAAAACCCCGCACTTGTATTTTTCCTGTCTTTCCTGTAACTAGTCTAGTCCAGATACAGACTTGCTGTATCCAGGACTGTTTGTAAGCTTCTGAGCAGTGATGAAGTCTACTCTTCAATGTTTTCCTTAGATCTGCTAGGTCTCTCCTATCCTGCACTTTTACTAGCTTATTAGTTTAGCATGTTATCATACTTCTTGTAGCAATTATTGTAGCACACAAAAGTGCTACCAGCACTAAACTACAAGGAAACAGCTCCAGTATTTATTAATGCCCACCCATCCAGGCATGTCTAAAGGTCAGTTCTCTGTGCCTTCTCCTATTAACCTGGTGAACCTGGGCATCCTGAAGCAATGTAGCAACTGCCTCATGTACACCGACAACCCTGTCCTCTTACCTCCCAACACTCAGATTTGCAAGAGATGCACTTATATATCCAAATTGGAAGCCACACACTCTCCAGCCAAGAGGGAATAGCTGGTCAAGAGGAGAAGGTCAACATTTGCACCACACCACATGGAACACACAACTCTCCAGAACAAACACCAGCACTGCCTTCACATAAAAAGACAAACCATACACCCACCTTTGTAGAGGCACTCAATAAAAATCTACCCAAAAAGCAGAGACCTCCAAGGCAGAAACGCACTCGACCACTACAACACATTAATCACGAGAGACAACTCTCCTAAACAGTATGCCACTCAACCAAAGCCCCTAAGGCAAAACAGCATGCCTAACACACTAGTCATAGGTGACTCGATAGTGAGGCACACTGATGTCCCACTCACTAGGTTGAATAAGGAGAAAGTAACCGCTACCTGTCAGGTGCCAGGATCCTCCACACAATGCATGCACTCAGGTCCCTCAACAACAAGAACAAATATGACTGTCGCTGTACATGTGGGTATGAATGACCTGAGACGTACCTCCCTGGACTACATGACAAGAGACATGGATGAGCTCTCTGATTATGTAGCCCAGGCAGGTATGACTCTAGCACTGATCAGCATCCTACCATCACCCAGAATGATACCACAGTACAAGCAGAAAATGATTGATTTCAATTGGCTAAGTTTCTGATGTCATTCTAAGGGGATCCAGTATCTGTCTGCCTGGGATGACATGACTGACAGACCTTGAATCTTTCCTAGAGATGGCCTGCATCTGTCAACCCAGGGCTTCCAGGATACTGGCCAAGGCTCTTACCACCCCTACACTACCTTTATTAGGCAGTGTTCCAAAGACCAAATTACCACAGTAACAGCTACAAACAAATGCAATCTGAGGGCAATGCTGCTCAACGCTAAAAATCTAAATCTCAAAATGCACTAGCTCGAAGCACTCCTTAAAATGGAGAACATCGACATTTGTACTGTATGAGAGACCTGCTTAAAGGAGGCAGAAAGCACCCCTACACTACCATGTTATAACTCATTCCACACCTTTCGGCCCCAGAACCTGGACCGAAGCCCCAAAGGTGGTGGTGTTACCGCATTCATAATGGATGCGCACACCTCCAGACTGGTATCCCAACATAATACATCAGAGAAAAGTACAGTTGTGTACACTTACCATAAATGTAGATGTTCGAGTGTATTCACTGTTGCAGTCATTACATTTGGGTAATCTGCTGGTAGGTTGCCCTCAGTCGGCCTGAATAACAAAGTCTTGGGTCCTGCATTGGTTGCTGTCTCCTCTTCCATGACGTCAGGTCGTCATGGGTATAAAACATGCAGCAGACACCATTTTATTCAGTTTTTCTTGCCCCAGATGTCAGGTGCCCCCCAAATGGGGAGCAAATATATATACATACATAAACAGAAATATATGTAAATGCACTTTAAGCAACAAACTTTACCTTCATCTAAAAGCAAATACACCACAAAGGCTTTAGAAAATAGTGAAGGAAGGAAGTTATAGAAAAGGGGGATGGTGGGTGTGTAACCCAGACTGCAACAGTGAATACACTCGAACATCTACATTTATGGTAAGTGTACACAACTGTACTATGTTCTTCGTGTTTCACTGTTGCAGTCATTACATTTGGGTAGGATCCCAAAGCTATGGATGGGAGGATGGAAATAAATAGCATTAGGAGCGGCTATAAGGCCCTGCAGAACTGCAGTGGCAAAGCCTGCCCTGGATTTGGAGAAGAGAGGCAAATGATAATGCTTTGTGAATGTATGAACAAAGCTCCAAGTAGCAGCTTCTAGAATGTCTTTGGTTGGAACTCCTCGGAGAAAAGCTGCTGAGGTAGAGGCAGCCCTGGTGGAATGTGACTTGATCCCCATGGGCACAGGTTTACCATGGTGCAGGTAGCAGAAACGAATGCAGTGGCTTATCCACTTGGAAATAGTCTGCTTTGATATCGCCTTCCCCTCTGATTCTGCAGCAAATGCCACCAGTAGTTGCTCAGACATTCTTAGAGATTTGGTCCTGTTTAAGTAGAATCTTAGTTGTTTGTGTACGTCCAATGAATGCAGAATCCGCTCCTCCTTGTTCTACGGATTTGGGTAAAATGTTGGCAGGTGAATTGTTTGGTTAAGAGCCACACTGGATACCACCTTTGATATAAAAGAAGGATTGGTCCTGAGGGACACCCTGCCCATGTAAAATTTAATAAAAGGCTCCACAGCCATGAAAGCCTGTAGTTCTGAAACCCTTCTTGCTGAAGTGACTGCCAAGAGGAAAGCTGTTTTCCAAGATAAAAATTTTATATCCGCAGTAGGTGCTGGTTCAAAAGAAGGCAGGGTGAGTTTTTCCAGTGCAAAATTGAGGTCCCATGCAGGAGTTGGTGATCTTCTGGGAGGCCTTAAATTTTTGGCTCCTCTAAGATACTGTTTAAGCAGAGGATGAGAAAAGAGGGGAGGTTCCGTGTTGTAGTGAGCCGAGATGGCAGAGGCATGGATTTTTATTTAAGAAAAAGATAGGCCCTTGTCAAGCATCTCAGTCAAATATTGTAAAATCTGAGGGATATTGGCCTTTGCTGTGTCCGTTCCTTGTGCTTGGTTCCAAGCACAGAATCTCTTCCATTTATCAGCATAAGATTTTCTAGTACTAGGCCTTCTGGCTTCCAAAATGACATCCATCACAGATTTACTGTGGGGTGTTGTTTGAATAATTAAATGATCAGCCATGCTGCAAGGTTCAGAGTTTGGAGCAGAGTGTGCAGAATTTGATTGTTCTGCTGAGACAGTAGATGAGGTATTTGAGGCAAGTACCAAGGAGGGAGTTGAGAAATATTCCTTAGAAAGTACAGTTTTGTACCTACCATAAATGTAGATGTTCGAGTGCTAATACAGCTGCAGTCATAACAGATGGGTTCTCCTGCTGTCAGGCGGGTCCTCGGTTGGCCGAATTCCAAAGTCTAGGTCCGGCGTCTGTTGTCGTCGCTTCTTCCCTGACGTCAGTGCGACAGGGGTATAAAGGAACCAGCCGACGCCATTTTCTTCAGTTTTTCTTGCCCCAGATGTCAGGTGCACCCAGAAGGAAGGCAATACATAAATTTGTGTAATAATGCAGCGCAATATGATCAAAATACAGAAGTTGCAATCAAATACATCATAAATGAATACCCCAATCAGGTTGTATGAGGATGTGTTAGCTATAGGCCTGTCCCAAGAGGGGAAGGAGGGAGGGAAACCTGGACTGCAGCTGTATTAGCACTCGAACATCTACATTTATGGTAGGTACAAAACTGTACTATGTTCATCGTGCATACAGCTGCAGTCATAACAGATGGGTAGAATCACAAAGCTAAGAAAGGGGTGGTAGGCACTAGGTGGAACTAGGAGGAGCCAAAATGCCCTGCAAGACTGCAGTGGCAAAGCCTGCTCTAAATTTGGAGTATAATGGTAGGTTGTAGTGCTTGGAGAAGGTATGCACAGAACTCCAAGTGGCTGCTTCCAAAATATCCTTGGTAGGTACTCCTCTGAGGAAGGCTGCAGAAATGGCTGTGGCCCTGGTGGAATGAGTTCTAATGCCTGTAGGTACAGTTTTGCCATGAAAGGAATAGCAAAAGCGTATGCAGTGGGCTATCCATTCTGAGATTGTCTGTTTGGAAATTGGCTTTCCTTGAGCTCCTACCGCATAGGACACAAACAGCTGTTCTGATTTTCTGAAAGGCTTTGTTCTGTCCAAATAATAATGCAGTTGTCTGTGGATGTCCAAGGAATGTAGTAATCTCTCCCCTTTGTTTTGAGGATTAGGATAAAAAGTAGGTAAATGTATGGCCTGATTTAAAGCTACCCTGGATACCACTTTAGGCATAAAGGACGGGTTGGTTCGTAAGGAAACTCTGTCCTGATGGAAGATGATAAAAGGCTTGACAGCCATGAGAGCCTGTAGTTCTGAAACTCTACGAGCTGAGGTGATAGCCAGAAGGAAAGCTGTTTTCCAGGATAAATACTGCAAATCTGATGAGGCAGCTGGCTCAAAGGGAGGCAAGGTCAGTTTTTCCAGAATGAAATTAAGATCCCAAGCAGGTATTGGTTGTTTCCTTGGAGGTCTTAAATTCTTAGCCCCTCTGAGGAACTGTCTTAAGAGAGGGTGAGAGAATAAAGGTGGATCAGTGTTGTATTCTGCAGAAATGGCTGAGGCATGGATTTTGATGGAGGAGAATGAAAGTCCACTGCTTAGCAGTTCAGCCAAATATTGTAGTATTTGAGGTAAATTCAGTTTTCCAGGATCCTGGCCCTTTTTCTCATTCCAGACACAAAAACGTTTCCATTTTGCGGAGTAAGCTTTTCTAGTTGATGGCCATCTGGCCTCCAAAATAACATCCTGCACCTCTGTGGAGAGTAGGGCCTGTTGTGATGCTAAGGAATCTTCCATGTGGCTAGATTGAGTGTTTTTAGCTGGCTGAGAAGAGTTTTGAAGCTGTGCTGAGTCAGAAGAAGAGGCATTAGAGGCAGGGTCCATGGTGGGGAATGCGTCAGGCTCCTCAGGAGTGGGTACTAGTGTTGCCTTGGCCAGTCCTGAGCAATGAGAATCATCTTTGGTCTGTCTGCTCTGGTTTTCAATAGAACTTTGGGCAGCAGAGGAAGATGTGGGAAGGCATAAACTGTCATTGATGTCCAACTGAAAGAGAGAGCGTCCACTCTCCAGGCCTTTGGATGGAAAATCCTTGAGCAGAATTTTGTCAATTGATGATTTTTGTGGGAGGCAAAGAGATCTATGTCTGGCCTTCCCCATTCTTGGATTATTTCTGTAAAAACTTTTGGATGCAATTTCCATTCGTGTGGATCTGTCATATTCTTGCTTAGGTTGTCTGCCAGCGTGTTTTCCTTGCCTGGCAAGTACTGTGCTTGTAGTTCCATTTGTAAGTCCATGGCCATGTTCCAAAGTGACATGGCCAGTCTACATAGGTGGTAAGAATGCGTTCCTCCCTGTTTGTTTATGTACCACATAACTGTGGTGTTGTCCGTTCTTATCAATAATCGACCTGGTTGTAGAAGGTCCTTGAAAGCTATAATAGCATTTATTACTGCTAACATTTCTTTTTGATTGATGTGAAGGTGCTTTTCTTTTTGGGACCATTTGCCCTAAATGCACCGATCTGTCATGTGCGCCCCCCAGGCGTAGTCCGAGGCGTCTGTTGTGATGACTTGATTTGCTTGAGGCTTGCTGAATGGAAGACCTGTGTTTGACACGCGTGAGCCCACCACAGAAATTCCTTTTGCAGACATGGAATTAGTGGTATTATTGTTTCCAAACTGTGGCTGTGTTGAGACCATATGTTTTTCAGGTACCATTGCAGTTTCCTCATATGCAGCTTTGCACATGGGATTAGTAAGATGCAAGATGCCATGAATCCCAGAGCCTGCAGGATTTTCCTTGCAGTCAGCCTGGTGCAATTTGCTAGTGTTCTGAAGTATTGAATTAGTTGCCCCTGCTTCTCTGGCGTGAAGTAGGCCATCTGGGTGTTTGTGTCCAAATTAGCACCCAGGAAAATCATCTTCCGAGAGGGTATTAGCCTTGATTTCTTTTTGTTGACTGTGTATCTCAGAGAGTTAAACAACATTATTACATAAGCCAGATGTTTCAGAAGAAAGTGCTTGCTGTCTGCTTGGATCAGGCAGTCGTCCAAATAGGGGTATATTTGTATCCCTTGAAGTCTGCAGTAGGCAATTACTGATGCCAGGCATTTCGTGAATACTCTGGGCACAGTAGATAAGCCAAAGGGCAATGCAGAGAATTGATAATGGGTTGAACCTGCAAGAAATCTGAGGTACCTTCTGCAATTTTGTCTGATTGGGACATGCAGGTATGCCTCCTTGAGGTCCAATGTTACCAGCCAAGACTCCTTGCCCAGCATGGGAAGAAGTTGCTGTAGAGTGAGCATCTTGAATTTTGTGCAGTAGAAATGTGTTTAGGATGGATAGGTCCAAAATAGGTCTCCAATCTTTTCCCTTTCTTGGCACCAGAAATAGCCTGGAATAAAAACCTTGATCTTGTTCGTGCGTAGGTACCTCTTGAATAGCTTTCATGTTTACGAGATCTGTAATTTGCCTTTGTGCCTCTGCCCTTTGATTGTGCGGCAGGTTTGGCATGCCTCTCATTTTTGGAAGGGTGTGAAAATGGAATTTGTAGCCTCTGTTTATAATGTCCAGGATCCATTTGTCCGTTGTGACAATATGCCACTTTTTTGAAAATAATGCCAGCTTTCCTACTAAGGGGGCTGCCATTTGAGACTTGGTTCGCATGCAAAGGGGAAAGTCATTGGGTTTGATTTCTGAAAGATTGCGAGTTATCCTCACCACCTCTTTGTGTAGGAGCTTGCCACTGTCTGCCTCTAAATGATCCTTGGGATTGTCCTCTGCCCCTCGGGCGCCTGTATCTGCCTCTTTGGGGTCTGTCCGTGGCAGGAAAGGACCAGTTTTTAGAAGGCCAATTTCTACTAAAACGTGGGGGTTGTACCTGTAGAAATTCTTTCACAGTTTGCATTGATTTAGCCTTTTCCTCCATTTTCCTTAATACCTCCTCAGCATTAGCCCCAAATAGTACATCCTTTTGAAGAGGGGCGTCTAGTAATTTAGCTTTGACATGATCAGGCAAGGCTTGTTCCTTGAGCCAGGCATGCCTACGTATGACTGATCCTGTAACAGCAGCTCTACATGAGGCCTCTAGAGCATCAAAACCACATTGTAAGGTATGCTTACCCACTTGCTCTGCACTATGCATCAAATCCTGCAACTCCTTCAAGTCTGGTTGTTCAGGTTGTGCCATTTTACTTTTCAATTGTGATAACAAAAACTGTTGGTATTTTAGCATATGAAACTGACAGTTTAAGGCCCTCATGGATAAGGTAGCCAAGGTAATATACCTTTTTTCCCCACCTTTCTAAGGATCTGGAGTCTCTCTCGGAAGGTAATGGATTTTTAGCAATGGAGGCCTCAACTCCCTTGGGGCCCTGTGAGATGGTTTCTGGGTCAGCAGCATGGCTTTTGTATAGAAATTGGTGAGAGTCAAGAACCCTGTAGTACCTGTCAGGCTTAACTGGAGCTGGAGGTAGAGAGTCCGGGTTAAGGCAGGCCTCCGAGTAAACCTCATCTAGGATGTCAAAGACAGGAGGTATAGCCAGAGGCCTGTGCTGAGGTAGCAAGAGAAATTCCCTGAGCCTTTTCTTGGAATCTGAATAATCTTGGCCTTCCCAGTGGAAGTGTTCCCTTAAGGTATGCAAAGTTTCCCCAAATGAGTAATCCTCTGGGGGGGATACAGAAGGGACGGATTCCACCGCATCAGAGTCTTCAAAAGGGGAGTAAGAAAGTTCCTGATCATCAGAGTGCTCTGAAATAATGGAGCCCTGATCAGAGGAGGGGGAATCTTCCTCCACTCTGGGCCTTTTATCTGGTGGGGGCTGAGAACCTCTGATAAGAGGTAATTAAATCCTCAGCCATTTTAAGCTTCTGTTTCTTAGGCATGGGGCCTGGAGATGGGCCCTGTGTAGCTGGTCTCAGAGTGCATGGTTGCTTTAGACTTAGTGAAAGCCTTGATGGAGAAAGAGGAGGAAGGTCTGAAGACACCTTGAGTGGAGGTGGACCTGTCCACATTCTGAGTTTCAACGTCAAGAGTGGCTTCGGTATCTGTAGTCGGGGTGTGGGCCGAGGAGCCTGTGACCTCGGGCACACGGAGACACCGTCAAAGAAGTGTCGTTGGTAGTCAGGGGTTGCGTAGGCGCCTCGCTGAGAACCGGACCACGTGTAGTCGGCTTTAGCGTGGTGTCGGTAGAGGCCACGGACCTCGTGTCAGTCCTTATCTTTGCGTTTTTTTAGACAAAACCGGAGTCGGGAGTATCCGACGACATAGTATAGTTAAATGCTTTCCCAAAATAATGCTGGGCGAACTCCGCCAGACGCTTAATAGTGCGTTTGTTGAATGTAGCACAAAAGCGACAGACCGAGACATCGCGGTCTGGGCCTAAACAAGGTATACAGAGGGAATGGAAATCCTTATGCGGGATTTGCTTCCCACAAGAAATACAATTATTAACTTTGACATCGGTCTGAGGCAAGAAAAGTTTCCCCAACGGGGTACTTGGCTTTTAAGAAGACTTCGGTTTCCAAATTTTCGTAATCTCAGGAGCTGGCCGACCGGCACTTGCAAACTGCGTCTGCTTCGGGCACCGCGCGGCAAGAAAGACTGAAGAAAATGGCGTCGGCTGGTTCCTTTATACCCCTGTCGCACTGATGTCAGGGAAGAAGCGACGACAACAGACGCCGGACCTAGACTTTGGAATTCGGCCGACCGAGGACCCGCCCGACGGCAGGAGAACCCATCTGTTATGACTGCAGCTGTATGCACGATGAACATCTGGGTACCAGTGCTGGTGAGGCCAGTCCGGAGTAATTAGGATCATTTTTTTTCCCTGTCTGACCTTAAGTAAGACCTTGGAGAGAAAAGGCAGAGGGGGAAAGGCATAGACTGATAGGTTTTTCCAACTGAAGGATAGGGCATCCACTTTCCATGCTTGTCTGTGATAAGCCCTTGTGCAAAATTTGTCCAAATGATAACTTTGGGGAGAGGCAAATAGATCTATGTCTGGGCTCCCCCATTTCTGTTAGCATGCCGAAGATTTGTGGATCCAGTTTCCACTCGTGCCGGTCCATAAGATTTCTGCTTAGGTCTGCCAGAGTATTTTGTTTTCCTGGCAGGAATTGAGCTTGAAGATGTATCTATTAAGTCAAAGCTGTGTTCCACAATGCCATGGCTAGTCTGCAAAGGAGGTAAGAATGTGTACCCCCCGGCTTATGTACCACATAACCGTGGTGTTGTCTGTCCTTATCAGTAGTTGTCCTGGGTGAAGTAAGTCCTTGAAAGCTCTCAGAGCATTCTGAACAGCTAGCATCTCTTTCTGGTTGATATGCAGATGCATTTGTTTTGAGCTCCATTTACCATGAATGCATCTCCCCGCCTGGTGAGCCCCCCCAAGCATAGTCTGATGCATCTGTAGTTAAGGTTTGGGTGGCAGGGGGTAGAGTGAATGACAGTCCCTTGTTTTGGTGACATGTCTCTGCCCACCAAAGAAACTCCTGTTGTAGGCAGGGAATGAGAGGAATCATTGTTTCCAGACTGTGACAATGTTGACTCCATAAACTTTTTAGGTACCATTGAAGTTTCCTCATATGCAGTCTTGCATATGGAATTAGTAGAAAGCAGGATGCCATGAACCCCAAAGCCTGCAGAATTTGTCTTGCAGATAACTGGGTTTTTGTTGCCATTTGTTTGAAGTATGTTGTCTGGCGTAAGGTAAACCATCTGGGCAGTTGTATTCAAGCTTGCACCCAGGAATGTAATTATTTGAGAGGGTACCAGTTGGGATATTTCTTTTCGTTTATTGTGTACCCTAGGCATGTTAGAAGCCTTTTTACAAATGTCAGATGTTGAAGAAGAGTGTCCTTGTCCTCTGCTTGAATAAGACAGTTGTCCAGATAAGGATAAATCTGTATGCTTATTGTCTGCAGAATGCAATTACTGGTGCCAGGCACTTTGTAAAGACCCTGGGCGCAGTAGATAAGCCAAAGGGCAGTGCAGAGAACTGGTAATGCAAAAAAAGCCTGCCTTGAAGCGGAGGTATCTTCTGCATGATTCCCCTATTGGGATATGCGGGTATGCCTCTTAAGTCTAGAGTCACTAACCAAGCATTCCTGCCCAGCATAGGCAATAGCTGTTGTAAAGTCCGCATTTTGAATTTTGGAATGTCCAGGGACGTGTTCAAAATAGATAAGTCCAGTATTGGATGCCAGGCATTGTCTTTTCTGGGTACCAGGAAAAGTCTTGAATAAAAACCTTGTCCTTTTTTCCTTTTCTGGTACTGGTTGAATAGCCCTCCTTATCCATGAAGGACATAACTTGTTTCTGAGCCTCTGCCAATTGATTTTGTGGCAGATCTGGCCAACCGTTTGGAACTGGCAAAGCATGAAAATGAAATCTGTACCCCTGGGATACTATGTTTAATACCCACTTGTCCTGGGTAATTAACTTCCAATTTTGAGCATGAAGTGCTAATTCCCCCCCCCCCCCCCAGGGGGCTGCCAAAAGATAAGTGTTTGGTGAAGGTAGAGGGAAGTCAC
Organism: Protopterus annectens; assembly: GCF_019279795.1. Classification (NCBI taxonomy): domain Eukaryota; kingdom Metazoa; phylum Chordata; order Ceratodontiformes; family Protopteridae; genus Protopterus; species Protopterus annectens. The sequence continues at coordinate 581,964,359 of NC_056732.1, forward strand.
TGAGACTGCTTACTGTAGGGTTGTGCTTTACATCCAGATTTGGAGGTGAAGGCACCCCATTGCTTTGACCTGCAAGAATCCTGTGATTGGTATCTAGAACCTTTTTAGCGTCTGGATTTGCCTTGAGAGGCTCTGCTGGACACAGGAAAGGACCAGTTTTTAGCAGGCCAGTGCCTACTGAACCTGGGTGGCTGCACTTCTAAGAAATATTTTACAGTTTGCATAGATTTAGCTTTGTCTTCCATTTTCTTTAAAACCTATTCTGCCTTATTACCAAACAGAGTATCATGCTGCAAGGGGGCATCCAACAATTTAGCTTTAACATGATCAGGCAGATTTTGCTCCTTGAGCCAGGCATGTCTTCTAATCACAGATCCAGTAACTGCGGCCCTGCAAGAGGCCTCCAAGGAATCAATTCCACATTGCAAAGTATGCTTTCCAACCTGTTCTGCTGAATGCAATAATTCCTGTAATTCTTTATTTTCCACACAATTAGAAATCAACATCATTTTCTGTTTCAATAAGCCCATAACATGCTGTTGATATTTAAGCATATGAAACTGACAGTTTAAGGCCCTAATTGCCAAGGTTGCAGACGTATAAACCTTCTTTCCCCATCTATCCAGCGCCCTGGAATCTCTATCAGGTGGGGTAGGAATTTTGGCTGTAGAGGCCTTTACACCTTTGGGACCCTGTGAGATAGTCTCAGGATCAGCAGCAGGATTTTTGAATAGAAATTTGTGGGAGTAAGGAACCCTGTAATATCTGTCTGGCTTACTAGGAGCCGGAATTAGGGAATCAGGAGCCATGCTTGACTCCGAAAACACATCATCAATATCCAATACAGGAGGTATTGCCAAAGGCCTATGCTAAGGAAGGAGGAAACCCCTAAACCTCTTTTTTGATTCAGAGAAATCCTGACTCTCCCAGTGAAAATTTTCTCTTAAAGTATGCAAGGTTTCTCCAAAAGAATAATCCTCCGGAGGAGATGCAGATGGGGTAGATTCTTCTGCATCAGAATCCTCATAGGGTGGAATACAAAAATTCCTGATCAGAAGAAATGGAAACCTGATCTGAAGATTCATAATCAGTGCCTTGCCTGGGCCTCTTAGCAGGGAGGGGTTGGGAACCCCTGATCAAGGTAATTAAGTCCTCAGACATTTTGATCATCTGTTTTTTAGGCATAGTGCCCTGAGCACGTGGCTTATGCATCTTTTTTTAGACAGAGAAGAGGTTTTTGATCTTGTTTTTCAGGCTGGCGTCGGTTTTATATAAAAATGTTGAGGCCTGAAAACACCCTCAGAAACCGGTGCCTGCTCAGCGGCTCCGGACCCATCCAAGGGAAGAGACATCTGCGAATTCAATACTCTGAGAATCTCGCGGCATACCAGACTCCGCATGGGTCTCGGTAGAGGCCTGCAACTCAAAGGTAGCAGGTATCAGGGGCTGCAAAAGCACCTCACTGAGTACCAGTGAACGGGCGACTGGCTTAGAAGTTTCGTCGTCGGTTCTGGACCTAGACGGTCTCTCTCTTTCTTAGCGTTGCTGAAGTGATGGCTAGAAGGAAGGCTGCTTTCCAAGAAAGGAATTTCAACTATGCATTTGCAGCTGGCTCAAAGGGAGGTAGAGCGAGCTTTTCCAATACAAAGTTAAAGTCACAGGCTGGAGTAGGGTCTCTCCTGGGTGGTCTTAAGTTTTTGGGCCCTCTGAGGAATTGCTTCAGCAGTGGATGAGAGAAGAGGGGTGGCTCTGTATTATAATGTGCTGAAATGGCAGAGGCATGAATTTTGATGGAAGAAAAAAAAAAAGGCCCTTATGAAGCATCTCAGTTAAGCATTGAAGAACTTGTGGTAAATTGGGCACTGTTGTGCCCAACCCCAGAGTTTGGCTCCAGGAACAGAATCTTTTCCATTTTTCAGCATAGGATTTTCTAGTACTAGGCCTCCTTGCCTTCAGGATGACATCCATCACTTTGCTTACTGAGGGATGAAAACGGAGAAATCAGGTTATTAGCCAGGCTGCAAGGGTCAGGGTTTGAAGCTGTGGGTGCAGAATCTGGCCCTCTTGCTGGGACAGTAGGGCAGGGGTCTGAGGCAGGTGCCATGATTCCAGCAGTAACACAATGTGCAAGAGGAGTTACCAGTGTTGGCATGGCCAGCCTGGTGCAATAAGTATTGTCCTTGGTTTGTCCTGTTTAATCTTCAGCAGCACGTTGGAGAGGCAGAGGGGGAAAGGCATAAACTGATAAGTTTTTCCAGGTGAAGGACAGGGCATACACTTTCCAAGCTTGTCTGTGGGGAGTCCTTGTGCAGAATTTGTCAAACTGGTAGTTTTGAGGGGAGGCAAACAGGTCCATCTCTGGGCTCCCCCCATCTGTTTCTCAAAATGTTGAATATCTTTGGTTCCAGTTTCCACTCGTGTGGGTCCATGAGATTTCTGCTTAGATCATCTGGCTGTGTATTTAGCTTGCGGGCAGGAATTGAGGTTTTAGGTGCACTTGGTAGATCAAGGCCGTGTTCCACAGAGCCATTGCTAGTCTGCAGAGAGTATAAGTCGGGTCCCTCCTGCTTGTTTATGTACCACATAAAAGTGGTGCTGTCCGTCTTTACCAGTAATTGTCCTGGAAGAATGTGGTCCTTGGAGGTTGTCAGAGCATTCTGTACAGCTAACATTTCTTTGCGATTGATATGCAAGTGTATTTGACTCTGGTTCCATTTGCCCTGAATGCACTGCCCTGCCAAGTGAGCACCCCACGCATAGTCTGATGAGTCTGTTAGGGTTTGGGCGGCAAGCGGTAGAGTGAATGGCAGTTCCTTGTTGTGGTGGCAGGCCTCTGCCCACCAAAGGAACTCTGTCTTTAGACCAGGGATGATAGGAATCATTGATTATAGATCCTGAGAATGTTGACACCATAGGCTTTTTAGATACCATTGCAGTTTCCTCATATGCAATCTTGCATGTGGAATTAGTAGAATGCAAGATGCCATGAATCCCAGGGCTTGCAGTATTTTCCTTGCTGACAGCTGGGACTTTGTGGCCAGTAGTTTGAAGTAGGCTGTTAAATCAACTTGTTTCTCTGGCGTGAGGTAGGCCATCTAGGAAGTTGTATTCAAGCTTGCTCCCAGGAATACAATTTGTTGGCAGGGTACTAGATGTGATTTCTTTTCGTTTATGGTGTACCCCAGAGAAGTTAGTAATAGTATGTCCTGGCTTTCTGCCTGAATTAGACAATCATCCAGGTATGGGTATATTTGAATATTTCTTTGCCTGCAAAATGCAATGACTAGAGCTAGGCACTTTGGCTTATCTACTGTGCCAAGGGTATTCACAAAGGGCAGTGCAGAGAAAGTACAGTTGTGTACACTTACCATAAATGTAGATGTTCGAGTGTATTCACTGTTGCAGTCATTACATTTGGGTTATCTGCTTGCAGGTAGCTCTAAGTTGGCCTGATTAACAAAGTCTTGGGTCCTGCATTGGTTGCTGTCCCTTCTTCCATGACGTCAGGGGTATAAAACATGTAGCCGATGCCATTACATCAGTTTTTCTTGCCCCACATGTCAGATGCCCCCCTAATGGTGAGCAATTAAATATAAAAGTACAATGATATACCTCCAACAAAAAAGAAAATACACCAAACAGGCTTTTAAGCATACAGCAAACAACATGCACAGGCTCACCACGGACAAAGGAGGCAAAATACCAAATGAAGTCCAGTAGCGAAACTTTTATTCCTTGAAGAACGAGTACAAGAAGAACATATGCTTCTTCAGATCTTAAACTAAAACAAAACTTAACTGCTTTATATACACCAGCTAAGGAAGCTAAAATGATGCATCAAACAATTATGCAATTAATCAATTCCCTAGGAAAATCCAATTAGTTACTAAGCAACTTGCCAAATAGAGGCTCTGCAACCAACTCACATTTCCAATAGAGAAGCGTGTCAGAAAAAAGCAGAGAAAAATCTGCAAGAAGCTGATTAAACCAAAATCTAAAAGCACAAATAATAAAATGTGATATATATAGGACTATACAGATATATATATATATATATATATAGACATGACTAAAAACAAAATCAAAACAGAATCAAAAACATAATACTCTGAAAATAAGATGACATAAGTAAAAAACATTAATAAATGAATGAGAAGTAAATAACAGAACTATGTTACTTCCTAGATTTTAAAACAGGTTGGAGAGAGATACAGGAATTCAGACCAGGGGGGGTAAGTGTGCTCCCAACTGAAGAATCCAGTGAAGCTCTCTCTGTTCTAAAAAAATTCATGTAGTTACCCCCTCTCTGGTTACAGTGAACTATCTGTAGGACCCTGAATGTAAACGTATGGTCAGTGTATAGGGAAACATGTTTTGCCAGGGCATTAAGCTCATTTCCCCGTCTTATATCATATAAATGATTATAGATTCTATTTTTAAGTTTCCTTTTCGTTAAGCCTACATAGTAGGCAGAACATACTCGACAGGTAGCTAGATATATCAAGCCTGACGTATCACACGTAGCATGAAACCTCGGTTTAAAAGAGTAATGTAATACTGGATGGATAAAATCTTGTTGGACCGTGACATGACTGCAAAAATTGCATTGTTTACAGGGAAAAGTTCCCAGATTGTGCAGAGTATTAGTAGTTGGTTCATTATCATATCTTAAATCCGAACATAGCAGCCTCTTCAAGTTCTTATTATTCCTATATGCAAAACTAGGAGTAGGGCCCACTATGCTAGCTGTCTGATTATCAATGGTCAATACATTCCAGTTGCTACTAATAATGTTTCTAATAGCCATACTGTCATTAGTATAAGTCGTTATAAAACGTAACCTATCTGCAGATGGTGGATAATGTGCATGTGTATTAACATGTGTATGAGAGATCTTAGGTGTAATAGAAACTGGTTCTTTACCTAGTAGTTGCATCTTAATGGTTCGAACCAATCTATTGTCATAGCCTCTCTCAATGAATAATCTTTCCATTTCATCAAATTCACGTAATAAACTGGAGTCATCACTGCAAATTCTAGAGAGTCTTATAAATTGGCTTTTGACTATTCCTCGGAAAACATGCCGGGGATGCATACTGTCATAAGTGAGGATAGCATTCTTCCAACATGATTTTCTATGGAGAGTAGGAAACATCTTACCATTTCTAATGGATAAAGTTATATCCAAAAAGTTAACTTTGTCATAAGATGTTTCCATAGTAAACCTCAGGAAGTTAGTAGTACTTTCTAAATAACGTAAGAAAGAACTAAATTCATCTATAGTCCCATCCCAAATGACCAGGACATCGTCCACAAATCTCTTATAGACTAGCATCTTACTGAACAGTTCATGGGTAAAGAGAAACTGTTTTTCCCAATGGTAAACCACCAAGTTTGCATATGTATTAGCGCAGGGTGTGCCCATGGCCACACCCCACTTTTGTAAATATAACAGTCCTTTAAATGAAAATACATTATAGGACAATACCAATTCCAACAGTTGACAGATAAGAATCTCTTTATTACGGCTAATACTTGGAAAACTATGTAACAGTTCTCGTATGGCCTGGATGCCCTCATCATTCGGGATAGATGTAAAAAGATTTTGGACATCTAAAGTCACCATAAGGTGCGTACCTTTACAAAATTCAAAATCTAGACAATCAAAGAAGTCCAATAGCTGATAGGTATCTTTCAATACAATAGGCACTTCCTGTAAAAGTGGTTTAAAAGTCTTCTCAAGAAAAATGGAAATGTTTTCAGTTGCCCATCTATCTCCCGAGACAATGGGTCGTAGGGGAGGAGGATGAATACCTTTATGCATCTTAGGCAAACCCTTAATAACCGGAATATGCGGATGTTCGTAGTAGAAATAGTCATAAGTCTCTTTGGAGATTTGTTGACACATCAACATGTCATATGATGACTCATTAATTTCCTTATATATTAATTTAAGTGTATGACTATCAGTTCCTAAATAGGTATTATTATCATTAAGCATTCCCTGCATCAAGATATAATATTCATCAGTATCCAATAAAACAATTCCCCCTCCTTTATCAGCTGGTCTAATGGTAAGGGAAGATTCACTAGATAATTTCGTTAAGGAACAACTCTCTTCTCTATTCATGTTGAAATAAGAACATTTTCTTTTACCATTATAAAAAGGCTTTTAAGCATAGTAGAAGAAAGTAGAGGTATAGCCAAAAGAAGTTAGGGGGCTGGTGGGAGGGTAACCAGGACTGCAACAGTGAATACACTAACATCTACATTTATGGTAAGTATACACAACTCTACTATGTTCTTAGTGTTTCACTGTTGCAGTCATTACATTTGGGTAGATTCCCAAAGCAATGGTTGGGAGGAGGAAATTGGATAGCATTAGGACCAGCTATAAGGCCCTGCAAGACTGCAGTGGCAAAGCCAGCTCTGGATTTAGAGAAAATTGGCAAACGATAATGCTTGCTGAAAGTATGTACAGAACTCCAGGTAGCAGCTTCTAGGATGTCCCTGGTAGGGATGCCTCTGAGAAAGGCTGTAGAGGTAGATGCAGCCCTGGTGGAGTGAGGTCTGCTCCCCTGAGGGATAGGTTTTCCATGGTGCTTACAGCAGAAAAGAATGCAATGGCCTATCCATTTAGAAATGGTTTGCTTTGAAATAGCCTTCCCCTCTGCCCTGCAGCAAATGCTACCAGCAGTTCAGATTTCCTTTGATGCTTAGTCCTGTCCAAGTAGAATCTGAGTTGTCTGTGCACATCCAAGTAATGCAGTATCCATTCCCCTTTGTTCTGTGGATTGGGAAAGAAGGTTGGCAGATGAATGGACTGATCAACAGCCACACTGGATACCACCTTGGGCATGAAGAATGGATTGGTTCTTGAAAGATGATGAAAGGCTCCACTGCCATAAGGGCCTGTAACTCAGATACCTTTCTAGCTGAAGTGATTGCTAAAAGGAAAGCGGTTTTCCATGAAATAAATTTAAATAGTCTGCAGTAGCAGCTGGCTCGAAAGGAAGTAGAGCGAGTTTCTTCAAAACAAAGTTAAGGTCTCAGGCTGGAGTTGGAGCTCTCCTGGGTGGTCTCAAATCTTTGGCCCCTCTGAGGAACTACTTGAGCAGTGGATGAGAGAAGGGGGGGGGGGGTTCTGTGTTATAACAAGCTGAAATGGCTGAGGCTTGGATTTTAACGGAGGAAAGAGACAGGCCCTTGTCAAGCATCTCAGTCAAGTATTGTAAAATCTGAGGTAAATTGGGTGTGCTGCTGTGCTTATCCCTTGAGATTGGTTCCAGGTACAGAATCATTTCCATTTTTCAGCATAGGATTTTCTAGTGCTAGGCCTCCTTGCCTCTAAAATATCCATCACAGGTTTACTCAGGGATGGTAAAGGAGAGATTATGTAATTAGCCAGGCTGCAAGGTTCAGTGTTAGAAGCTGAGGGTGCAGAATCTGGTTCTCCTGCTGAGACAGCAGGGAAGGAGTCTGAGGCAGGTGCCAAGGGGATAACAGTGACATTTTGCAGGAGGGGGTACCAGTGTTGGCGTGGCCAGTCTGGACCAATCAAAATCATCCTTTGTTTGTCCTGTTTGATTTTTAGTAGAACTTTGGAGAGCAGAGGCAGAGGGGTGAAGGACAGAGCATACACTTTCCAGGCTTGTTTGTGGGGAGTCCTTGTGCAAAATTTGTCCAATTGGTAGTTCTGGGGAGAGGCGAACAGGTCTATATCTGGGCTCCCCCATTCGCTTGTCAACATGTTGAAAATCCTTGGTTCCAGTTTCCACTCGTGAGGGTCCATGAGGTTTCTGCTTAGTCCGTCTGCCAGTGTATTTAACTTTCCAGGCTAGGAATTGAGCTTGCAGGTGCACTTGGTAGCTCAAGGCTGTGTTCCATAATGCCATGGCTAGTCTGCAGAGGGGGTAAGAATGTGTACCCCCCTGCTTGTTTATGTACCACATAACGGTGGTGTTGTCAATCTTTACCATTAGTTGTCCTGAAAGAATGTGGTCCTTGAAAGCTGCCAGAGCATTCTGTACAGCTAACATTTATTTATGATGGATATGTAGGTGCATTTGACTTGGGTTCCATTTGCACTGAATGCACTTCCCTGCCAGATGAGCCCCCCCCCCCCCATGCACAGTCTGATGCGTCGGTTGTCAGGGTTTGGGAGGCAGGGGGTGGTGTCAAAGGTAGTCCCTTGTTTTGGTGGCAGGCTTCTGCCGACCAAAGTGTCTCTAGGCATAAGCAAGGTATGATAGGAATAAAGAAGTTATATACCTACATAACGTTCCATGTTAGTTGTCTCCTCTCGCCTTCTTTCTTGCTGGTTGGGTTCGGAGCTGATCCTGGACTCCGACTGGGCCATCTTCTAAAGCTCGAGAGCTACATACTGGCTCGAGCCCTCCCCATATCCCATGATGCCTGGCGCTAGAAACCCAGATCTTGTTTGGTAAGACTAACAGCAGACAAACTAAAGAAGGAATCCTATCCTATCATACATAAGCCCAACTATAGAGACTAAGAGGTAGAGTGGGATAGCCAGAGAAGGCTCAGCCAGTGTAAATCCATAGAGAAACTCTTCATGGTCTAGTAGGATAGGGGGATGGAGAGTGGGACGCAAGAAAGAAGGCTAGATGAGACAACTAACATGGAACGTTATGGTAGGTACATAACTTCTTTATGTTAAGTTGTCTATCTCGCCTTCATTCTTGCTGGCTGGGACAGCGTCACTAGCACCTAATATCCTGGGTGGCTCAGTGAAACAGACTCTTCAGAACAGTGGAACCAAAATCAGCTCTGCTCCTGGAAACCACGTCCAACTTATAATGCGAGATGAAAGTATGAGGGTTTGCCCACGTGGCCGCTGCACAAATAGATTCCATGGGCAACCTAGCCTGAAACGCAACAGGCCCTTATGGCAGCGGAGCTTTTTATCATGCTAATGTTCTGGTGGAGTGGCCTTTTGGTTTAACAGGCAATTCTTTATTCCTCAGCTGATAGATAAAGGTGATGATAGAAGTCAGCCACCTAGATAAAGTTACTTTTGATACTGGTAGGCCTTGTTTGCCCTCTGCATAAGAGAGGAAAAGCTGATCCAATTTTCCTGAAGTCCTTTGTCCTATGTAAATAAAAGCGCAGTTGCCTGTGAACATCTAACTGATGTAACTTATATTCCCCCCTGTTGGAATGGTTGGGAAAAAACACAGGAAGGTCAATGGACTGATTAAAGTTATTCTCAGAAGAGCCCTTAGGAAGGAAGAATTAGTCCTAAGAGCAACCCTGTCTTTGTGGAACACTAGGTATGGGGGACGGATACAAAGAGCCTGCAGTTCAGAAACTCTTCTCGCTGAAGTAATTGCTACCAGAAAAAGTGTTTTCCAAGATAAAAACTTCAAAGAACAGGAAGCTGCGGGTTCGAAAGGGGGCAAAATTAGAGAGGCTAGAATCAAATTCAGATCCCACGGGGGTGGAGGTTCTCTAACCGGGGGCCTGAGCAGAGTGGTTCCTTTGAGGAAGGCCTTACAAAGCTTATGAGACATTATACTACTTTCTGAAAGGCCAATGTGAAAATTTGAAATTGCGGCCAACTGCACTCTGATTGTAGCGGACCCGGTATGAAAGAGCTCAGCAAGAAATTCCAGGATGTGGTGAACAGGGACTGAAAAGGGGTCTATATTCTTAGCCTTTACCCAGGAAGAAAAACGTTTCCACTTACTAGCGTAATATGATAAAATGATTTCACGCACTGATTGGGAGATATCGGGAAGCCTGGCTAGGGTTGGAAGTGGAGCAACCAAGCCGTGAGCTTGAGAGATTGTAGGGAATGATACAGCCCGCCCGACTGATGGATCAGGAGGTCTGGAGATGGGTCCAGAGTCCAAGGCTGCTCGATAAGATAATGCTGAAGGAATGGAAAACATATTGTCGAGGCCAGTACGGGGCAATGAGGATCATTCTGCAACCCAATACGGTAGCTTTCTGTATCAGCTTGCGAATTAGGGGAAAAGGGGGGAATGCATACAGAAGTCACTGAGGCCAAGCGTGGACTAGAGCGTCTCTGGGGGAATGCTCTGGATGTGGAATGAGAGAGAAGAAGTTGCTGCACTTGCTGTTGAAAGGAGTGGCAAAGAGGTCGCAGCAAGGTTGCCCCCATTTACGGAAGATTTGGTCCACTACTACTTGATTCAGAGACCACTCGTGAGGCATGAGAATAGCTCTGCTCAGCCTGTCTGCTATGACGTTGGATTTCCCAGGGATATGCTTTGCGGTCAGAAACCATTGGGAAGAGATCGCCCACTGCCAGAGTCTGAGTGCTTCTCGACATAGGTAGGACCTGGTTCCGCCCTGCTTGTTAATGTACCACATGACTAACATATTGTCCGATTGAATTGCAATTATCCCTGTAAGAAGAGAGTCCTGAAGAGCTTGCAACGCTAAAAGCACGGCTCTCATCTCCAAGACGTTTATGTGCAGATGGTACTCGAGGTTGCCAGGTACCCTGGACTGTTCTGCCCTGATAATACCCCCCCACCCAATCAGGGAGGCATCAGTGGTCACCGTAGCAACTGGAGGGGGAAGTACAAATGGTCTGCCCAGGGGCACTGATGAGGAGACCCATCCACCACACAAGGTGCTTTTTGCATGCTTCTGTGATGATAATCATGTGAGACATGGGAATCTGCTGGAAGGTCCACTGGGTGAAAAGAAGCCATTGCAGGATCCTCATGTGAAAACATGCCAGAGGGGAGAGTATGATTGCTGCTGCCATGAGACCCAGGGTTTGGAGGACGAACCTGGTTTGAATTCTCTTGCATTCTAACAAGACCTGGACATGCCGCCGAATGACTAATACCCTGTCTGGTGGAAGGCTGGCTGACCTGTCTTTTGTATTTGAGTTTGCATCTATAAAGGTGATAGACTGACAAGGCGCAAAGCAGATTTTTCGAAATTTATAGTGATACCTAGTCTGGAGCACGTCTGGATAGTATAGTCTCTGGCTTGCAGAAGGTGATGCCTGGTGGTAGCAGTGAGGAGCCAGTCGTCTAGATACGGAAACACCAGGAATCCTTGCAGTCTCAGGTGAGCGGTAACTACTGCCATACATTTGGTGAACACCCTGGGGGCTGTGGTGCGACCAAAGGGCAGAGCTCTGAACTGATAATGGCTGGCTCCCAGCCGGAAGAGCAGGAATCTTCTGGAGTGCCTGTCCATTTTGATGTGGTAGTACGCATCCTGAAGATCTATGGAGCACATCCAATTGTCCTGACCCAGAAAGGGTAAAATGGACTGCAGCATGACCATCCAAAATTTTATTCAGACTGGTTTAGTCTGCTGAGATCCAAAATGGGTCTCCAGTCCCCTGTCTTTTTTGGTACCAAAAAGAACCTTGAGTAAATTCCGGATCCTTGCTGGTCTGTTGGGACTTGCTGGATGGCCCTTTTTCTTAGCAGTTTTGAAACTTCCTGAACTGCTTGATCCCTTAGATTGGGTGGAACATCTGGAAGGGACTTGTTTGAAAAGAAAGGAATACGAACAAAGGGAATTCTGTAGCCTCCGGATATAAGACTGTACCCATTTGTCTTGCGTTATGTCTTGCCAAGCTCTTGGGTACAGCGTCTCAGGTGAGCGGTAACTACTGCCATACATTTGGTGAACACCCTGGGGGCTGTGGTGCGACCAAAGGGCAGAGCTCTGAACTGATAATGGCTGGCTCCCAGCCGGAAGCGGAGGAATCTTCTGGAGTGCCTGTCCATTTTGATGTGGTAGTACGCATCCTGAAGATCTATGGAGCACATCCAATTGTCCTGACCCAGAAAGGGTAAAATGGACTGTAGCGTGACCATCCGAAACTTTGTTCAGACCTGTTTAGTCTGCTGAGATCCAAAATGGGTCTCCAGTACCCTGTCTTTTTTGGTACCAAAAATAACCTTGAGTAAATTCTGGATCCTTGCTGGTCTGCTGGGACTTGCTGGATGGCCCTTTTTCTTAGCAGTTTTGAAACTTCCTGAACTGCTTGATCCCTTAGATTGGGTGTAACATCTGGAAGGGACTTGTTCGACAAGAAAGGAACGCGAACAAAGGGAATTCTGTAGCCTCCGGATATAACAGACTGTACCCATTTGTCTTGTGTTATGTCTTGCCAAGCTCTTGGGTACAGCGATAATCTTCCCTCGACTGCCTCCAGAGGTGAGCAGCCGGGCAACCCTTCAGGGATGCTGGAAGGGCTTGTCAGAGAAAGATTCTCTGCTGCCCTGGTTTTGCAGACCCCCTCTGCCACGAGGGTGGCGTCTGTTATTGTTCCCTCCTCTGCCCCTGGAGGGAAACTCACCACGTGTGTCCGGCAAGGCTCCCTGGGATTTCCGGAACCACATCTTTCAACTCTTCTGACCCTTGGGATATGGTCTGGAAGGAGTGGAAAAACGGACTCCTACATCAGAGTGTCTTGCCTTCCTGCTCACACCTGGTAAGGGTGCCCTTCACCTGTGATCCAAAGAGAGAGGAACCATCAAAGGGGGTGTTGGTGAAAGATACTCTGAAAGGTTCCACACAGTTACAAAGCCGCATCCAGGTGTGTCTCCTTAAAGCAACACCTGTGTCTGCGGCTCTACTCACACCATCGGCTGCATAAGAAATGAGCCTCATGGAGGGGTTCACCACTGAATTAAGAATCGCCAGCTGGGAGGCAACCTTGGCCTGGGCCCCCTCAGCTGATGGATCTTGGAGGGTATCTCCAAGCTCTTTAAGGAGATCCCTCTGTAGACGGGTAAAGTGGCACAAGTAATTCAGAGACTTCATGGAAAAAGTCGCTGAAGAAAACATCCGCTTCCCATATCTGTCCATCGTCCTAGACTCCTTATTAGGGGATGGACAGATGAAGTTTCGGCCAGCTCCTTCTTTGTGGCCGCCGCTACCACCATGGCATCAACGGGGACACCTTTGGTCAAAAATTGCTTGTCCTGTGGTGCAGTAATGAATTTAGCTGGCCTTCTGGGGGTTGGTTCCACTGTGTCTGGTGCTGACCACGCCTTCCGAGCCACCACAGGCATCAGTGGGTCGAAAGGCGGAGACACCCAGGAGGTGGAAGGTCGGGATCCAAACGAGTCTGGGAATACCGACTCATCCTCGGAAGGGCTTAGGGCAGTCCAGTTTTCCCTCTGCCTAAGCATCTCAAGGATGTCTGAGAAGGAGACATCATCAGAGGGGGATCTCGGGGGACCTCTAAGTCGGTATCTGATGTGACAGACTCAGGGCAGTCAACATGCTTCCTCTTGCATTTCCTCTTACGAGGTGGCTCCTCTGAATGATCAGGGGAGGCCTCGGAAGAGGAGGATACACCCAAAGGGGTGTCCTGTGGCGCTGGATCCCCATGCTTGGGGTCTGGAAGAGAGGCAGAGACTGACGCAGGCACCATAGGGGGAGGAGCCGATGGGGTTGAACGTGGGACTGGCTCAGGGGCCAGTACACTCCTCATCACCTCGAAGGCATCCCTACCGGAACGCAGAGAGGGGCCCAGTTCGGAAGAAATCAGAATCCCTCTCCGCACCGAGGGGGGACGGCTCCGAGGCTGATGTGGGAGCAGAGCTCACCTGAGCCGTAGCACTGAGGGAGAGAGCTGGGTCGGACAAGGGTCTGATGCCACTCGCCCCTTGGAGCCGACAAGGGAGTCCCGGCACCCAGATCCCTCCTGGGATGGAACCATGGAAGTGATCGGAGCCAACGAAGGAACCGAAGAGGAAGGTATCTGAGCCGACGATTCCATGACTCGAACCCCAACGAACTCCGGCTCCGAGCTCAAAGGGTGAGTCAGAGGAGGAGGAATATCTGCAGAAGTGGACGGAGCCGACCCTTGATGAGGGGGGCTGGACAACAATTTAGCAAGGGCCTGCAATTTCAACAGTTTACTGACCACCCTTTCCAAGTCACGGTCCGAAAGTCTTGAGGACCGAGAAGAGTGGGATGAGTGATGATTACGCTCCGATTGGAGCAGAGGTGATCTCGGAGCCGAGCGTATAAACTCCAGAGGAGGAGATCTAGACCTTTTTCGACTCTCAGATGGCTCTGAAGAACGTATCAGAGCAGACTGGGAGGGAGGAGCATCGGTTCCAGCCGGAGCAGAGATGGAAGGCACAGGTTCACCCAACGACGGCTCTGAACTGGGAGCCGAAGGTTTAGGTGCCCTGGAAGATTTCACTAGCTGAGCCTTAGCCGGTGAAACTTGAGGTTTAAGTAAACCTCTAAGGATCAACTTATTTTTGCGCTCCTGCAGGACTCTTGGACTGAATGCATGACAAATCGAGCAAGAGTCCTGCAGGTGCACGGCGCCCAGACAAACACAAAAAGTGTGACCATCCGTCAGAGACATCTTCTGACAGCATGAGTCACACTTCTTGAATCCGGACGGCTTAGGATCCTTGGACATCCTGAAAGGAGAAAAACCAAGGAAAAAACACTCGCACCAAAGGGTTCAAGTAACTAACCACAACAAAAATACACTACAGTTACCAGATCCAAACTACACTACAACAACCAACATCTATAATTAACTATAGCTAAACTAACAGTAATAAAATATTTTTTTTTTTTTTTTTTTAAAGGAGATAGAGAAAAAAAGATTATCCTCTAACTTAAATGGAAACCTTTTAGAGGTAAGGTTATCCTCTAACAAACTGAAAACCTTAAGGAAGGAAAGAGAAAGGGGGAGGGGAACTCTCTAAATAAAAGTGAGTTTCTGAGGGGAAAAGACAAGGATTCAGATACGAAAACAACTACAATACAAAGGATATAGCTCACTAAATGAGAATTTCTATTCTAAAACTAACTAGTTTTATGACAGAAAAAAAGACAATATAAAAGCTTTATACGACCTGAGCCAGTAGAGCAACCTCGCAGCAGAAGCGTTAAACGAGATCTGGGTTTCTAGCACCAGGCATCATGGGATATGGGGAGGTCTCGAGCCAGTATATGTAGCTCTCCAGCTTTAGAAGATGGCTGAGTCGGAACCGAGTATCGGCTCCTAACCCAACCAGCAAGAATGAAGGAGAGATAGACAACTTAACATCATTGCTTCTAGATCCTGAGAATTTTGATACCAAAGGCTTTTTAGATACCACTGTAGTTTCCTCATATGCAGTCTTGCATATGGAATTAGAAGAATGCAGGAGGCCATGAACCCAAAAGGCTTGCAGTATTTGCCTTGCAGATAAGCAGGGTTTTTGTGGCCACTTGTTTGAAGTAGGTTGTCAAATGAATTTGTTTCTCTGGTGTGAGGTAGGCCATCTGGGAAGTGGTATTCAAGCTTGCTCTCAGGAATATAATTTCTTGACAGGGTACCAGGTGTGATTTCTTTTCGTTTATGGTGTACCCCAAACAAGTTAGAACCCTTTGAAGAAAGGCCAGATGATTCAAAAGTATGTCCTGTCTTTCTGCCTGAATTAGACAATCGTCCAGGTATGGGTATATTTGAATATTTTGTTGCCTGCAAAATGCAATAATGAGCTAGGCACTTTGTGAATACCCAGGGCTCAGTAGGTAAGCCAAAGGGCAGTGCAGAAAACTGACAGTGCGTGTAGCCGGCTTTGAAGCATAGGTATCTTCTGCAAGAGTCTCTGACTGGGGTGTGCAGGTATGCTTCTTTTAAGTCTAATGTTGCCAACCAGGCATCTTTGCCTAGCATAGGAAGTAATTGGTGAAGAGTCAGCATCTTGAATTTTGGAATCTCCAAAAAGGTGTTGAGAGTAGATAGGTCCAGGATAGGACTCCATCAATTGTCTTTTCTGGGTACCAGGAAAAGTCTCGAGTAAAATTCTTGTCCCTTTTCCTCTTCTGGCACTAGCTGAATAGCCCCCATGCTTAAGAGAGAAAGTACTTGTTTTGGGGCCTCTGCTCACTGATTTGGGGGAATGTCTGGCCATCCGCTTGGTGTTGGCAACATGTGGAAGGGAAATCTGTATCCCTGGGACACTATATTTAAAACCCATTTGTCCTGGGTAATGAGTTCCAAGTTCTTTGCATGAAGAGCAATCTTTCACCCCAAAGGGGCAGTCAGCTGATAAGTGCTTGGAAAATTTAAAAGGAAGTCATTGAGACAGTTTACCATGGGGGGGGGGTCTTATTACTCCCAGATTTGGATGTGGAGGCCCCCCACTGCTTAGTCCTGTGTGTCCCCTGGGACTGAAACCTGGGGCTTTTTACTGTGTCTGGGTTTGGTGTGAGAAGACCGGGAAGGGGCTGGAAAGGACCAATTCTTAGAGGGCCAGTGCCTACTAAATCTAGGAGACTAAACTTGTAAGAAATCTTTAACAGTTTGCATAGATTTAGCTTGATCTTCCATCTTTTTAAGAATTTCCTCAGCCTTGTTGCCAAACAGGCAGTTATGATTTAAGGGAGCATCCAACAATTTAGCTTTAACATGATCAGGCAAAGATTGCTCCTTAAGCCAAGCATGCCTTCTGAGCACAGAACCAGTGACAGTGGCCCTGCAAGAGGCCTCTCATGAATCAAAACCACATTGCAAAGTATGTTTTCCAACTTGTTCAGCAGAATGCAGTAAATCCTGTAATTCTTTATTTTCCACACAGTCAGGAATCAACATAATTTTCTGTTAAAGCAATCCAATAACATGTTGCTGATACTTTAACATATGAAACTGACAGTTTAAAGCCCTTATGGCCAAGGTTGCAGAAGTGTAAACCTTCTTACCCCATCTATCCAGTGCCCTAGAATCTCTATCAAAAGGGGTAGGATTTTTAGCAGTAGAAGCCTTAATGCCCTTGGGCCCCTGTGAAATAGTCTCTGGATCCACAATATGATTTTTAAAAAGGAACTTGTGTGACTCAGGGACCCTGTAGTATATCTGTCTGGTTTTCTGGGAGCAGGAGGCAAGAAATCAGGGGTCAAACTAGATTCTGAAAAAGCATCATCAAGAATGTCTAGTACAAAAGGAATAGCTAAAGGCCTATGCTGAGGTAGGAGTAAGAAATCCCTAAGCCTCTTCTTTGAATCAGAAAAATCCTGGCTTTCCCAGTGGAAATGCTCCCTTAGAGTATGTAAGGTTTCCCCAAATGAAAAATCCTGTGGAGGGGAAGCAGAGGTAATGGAGTCCGCGGGTTCCATAGCTGAAGCATCTCGCGGCACATCGGACTCCGAATGGGTCTCAATAGAGGCCTGCGAATCAGAAGTAGCGAGTATCAGGGGCTGCGAAAGCGCCTGAGTACCAGCGAATTGCATAGGAGAAGTGTCGTTGGCAGATTTGGACCTTGGCAGCCTGTCTCTGTCTCTATCTTTGTGTTTTTTTCGGAATCCCGGTAGTCAGATGACTAACCGATGACATTTCTGGATAATTAAACAGAGAACCAAAATATTTAGAGGCGAAAATATACCAACAACGGATAGTGCGCTGATTAAATAAAGCACAAAACCGACAGCAAGGTACGTCGTGGTCAGGGCCTGGGCAAGGAATACAGTACGAATGAAAATCTTTATGAGGTATTTGCTTTCCACAAGTAATGCAATTATTAACTTTTACTGACATCGGTAAGTAGCAAGAAAAAGTTTCCCCAATGGGGTACCTAGCTTTAGTTGAAGACTTCGGTTTTGAAACTTGAAAACAAAGATTGCAGGAGTTGGCCGACTGGCACTTGCAAACTGCTTCTGCTTCAGGCACCGCACGGCAAAAAAGACAGATGTAATGGCGTCGGCTGCATCTTTTATACACCTGATGACCTGACATCATGGAAGAAGGGACAGCAACCGACGCAGGACCCAAGACTTTGTTAATCAGGCTACCTGCAAGCAGAAAACCGAAATGTAATGACTGCAACAGTGAAACACGAAGAACATCTGACAATGCATGCAGCCTGCTCTGAAGCGTAGGTATCTTCTGCAAGATTCCCCGATTGGGATGTGCAGTTAGGCTTCCTTTAAATCCAGTGTTGCCAACCAGGCATTTTTGCCTGGCATGGGAAGCAGCTGATGAAGAGTTTGCATTTTGAATTTTGAAATTACCAAAAAGGCATTTAGGATAGACAGGTTCAGGACAAGATGCCAGAAATTGTCTTTTCTGGGTACCAGGAAAAGTCTTGAGTAAAAGCCTTGCCCCCATTCTTCTTCTGGGACAGGTTGAATAGCTTTAATGCTTAGGAAAAAGAACCTGCTTTTGAGCCTCTGCCCACTGATTTTTGGGTAGGTCTGGCCAACCGTTTGGGGTTGGGTAAGCAGTGGAAGTGGAATCTGTATCCTTGGGAAGCTATATTTAAAACCCATTTGTCTTGGGTAATGAGCTCCCAGTTTTTTGCATGCAGGGAAATCTTTCCCCCTAAAGAACAGTCAGTTGAGCAGGGCTTGGAAGGTTTAAAGTTAAGTCATTGTGACAATTTACCATGGGGGTGTCTTACTACTTCCAGCTTTGGAAGTGGGAGCCCCCCACTGCTTAGGCCTGTGAGTACCTTGAGACTGAAGCCTTGGTGGTCTGCTGGTTCTGGGTTTGGACTGAGAAGGCCTGGAAGAGGCAGGAAAGTACCAATTCTTAGAAGGCCAGTGCCTACTAAATCTGGGAGGCTGTACTTGCAGGAAATTTTTAACAGCTTGCATAGATTTAGCTTTTTCTCCATCTTTTTAAGTACTACTTCTGCTTGGTTGCCAAACATGTGGTCTTGGTTTACGGGAGCATCCAGTAATTTAGCTTTAACATGATCTGGCAAAGTTTGCACCTTAAGCCAAGCATGCCTTCTAAGTACAGACCCAGTAAAAGCAGCTCTGCAAGATGCCTCTAATGAATCAAAACCACATTGCAAAGTATGTTTTCCAATTTGTTCAGCAGAATACATTAAATCCTGTAATTCTTGATTTTCAGCAGTGTCAGGAATCAACATAATTTTCTGTTTAAGCAATCCAATAATATACTGCTGATACTTTAACATATGAAACTGGCAGTTTAAGGCCCTAATGGCCAAAGTTGCAGAAGCGTAAATCTTCTTACTCCATTTGTCCAGGGCCCTGGAATCTCTATCAGAGGGGGTAGGGTTTTTGGCAGTAGTAGCCTTAATTCCTTTGGGTACCTGTGAAATGGTCTCAGGGTCCGCAGTAGGATTCTTAAGAAGAACTTGTGAAAGTCAGGTACTCTAATACCGGTTAGGTTTTCTGGGAGCCGGGGGTAAAGTGTCAGGGGCCAGGCTAGATTCCAAGAAGGCATCATCTACAATGTCCAGTACAGGAGGGATAGCTAAAGGCCTGTGTTGAGGTAGAAGTAAGAATTCCCTAAGCCTCTTTTTGGAGTCAGTGTAATCCTAGCTTTCTCAGTGGAAATGCTCCCTAAGAGTATAGTACAGTTGTGTACCTACCATAAATGTAGATGGTCGAGTGTATTCACTGTTGCAGTCATTACACTTGGGTTATCCTGCTGGCAGGCTACCCGCAGTCAGCCTGAATTCCAAAGTCCTGGTCCGGCGTCGGTTGCTGTCGCCTCTTCCCTGACGTCAGTGCGCCAGGAGTATAAAAGAAGCAGCCGACGCCATTTTCTTCAGTTTTTCTTGCCCCAGATGTCAGGTGCCTCCCAAAAGGGTAGGCTAAAAAATTCTGATCATAAAAATGCATGCACATAAACTTCATCTACAAGCAAATACACCTCATAGGTTGTATAGAATGGAGTACAGCTAAGTCCTAGCAATGAAAGGGGGATGATGGGAGGGTAACCTGAACTGCAACAGTGAATACACACTCGAACATCTACATTTATGGTAGGTACACAACTGTAATATGTTCATCGTGTTTCACTGCTGCAGTCATTACACTTGGGTTGAATCCCAAAGCTGAGGTTGGGTGGCTGGTCCTAAATAGAATTAGGAGTAGCTACGAGGCCCTGCAGAACTGCAGTGGCAAAGCCTGCTCTGGATTTAGAGTAAAGGGGTAAGTGGTAGTGCTTTGTGAAATGTGCACTGAAGTCCAGGTCGCAGCCTCCAAAATGTCCTTGGTTGGTACTCCTCTGAGGAAGGCTGCTGAAGTGGCTGCTGCTCTGGTAGAATGTGGCCTAATGCCCTTAGGCACTGATTTGTCATGTTGTGAATAGCAGAAACAAATGCAGTGGCCTATCCATTTGCAATAATCTGATTTGAAATAGCTTTCCCTTGCGATCCTACAGCATATGCCACTAAGAGTTGCTCAGTATTTCTGAAAGCTTTAGTCTTGTCCAAGTAAAAGCGCAGCTGTCTGTGCATGTCCAAAGAATGCAGAAATCTCACCCCCTTATTCTGCGGATTTGGATAAAAGGTAGGCAAATGTATGGTTTGGTTTGGACACTACCTTAGGCATAAATGTTGGGTTTGTCCTTAGAGAAACCCTGTCCGGATGGAAAATAATAAAAGGTTCCATAGCCATTAGTGCCTGTAATTCTGAGACTCTTCTTGCTGAAGTTATTGCTAGGAGAAGAGCCGTTTTCCATGATAAATATATCTCAGCTGTACTGGCTGGCTCAAAAGGAGGCAGTGTGAGTTTTTCTAAGACAAAATTGAGGTCCCATGCAGGTATTGGAGCTCTCCTTGAAGGTCTTATGTTTTTGGCCCCTCTGAGATACTGCCCTAGCAGTGGATGAGAGAAAATAGGTGGGTCCGTATTGTACTGAGCTGAAATGGCAGAGGCATGGATCTTAACTGATGAGAAGGATAGGCCTTTGTCCAGCATCTTTAGGTATTGTAAAATCTGAGGAATATTTGGAGCAAGCGTGTCAATTCCTTGTGCCTGGTTCCAAGTACAGAATTTCTTCCATTTTTCTGCATAAGATTTTCTGGTGCTGGGCCTCCTGGCCTCCAAAATAACATCCATAACTGCTTTAGAGAGAGGTGTGTTCTGAATGGTTACATTATCTGCCATGCAGCCAGACTTAGGGTTCTGAGTTGGCTGTGTAGGATCTGCTTTGGTGGGTCAGCAAATGAGGAATTTGCGGTAATGTCCAGGCTGGGCCTGGAGACAAGCTCTTTAGGATTGTGTACCAGCGCTGGCGTGGCCAGTCTGGGGCAATCAGGATCATTTGTAGCTTTTCTTGTCTGACCGTTAGGAGTACCTTGGGGAGGAGAGGCAGAGGAGGGAAGGCATATACTGAGAGGGCTTTCCAGCTGAATGAAAGGGCGTCCACTTTCCTTGCTTGTTCATAAGTCTGAGTGCAGAATCTTTATAGCTGGCAGTTGTGAGAGGAGGCAAATAGATCTATGTCTGGGCATCCCCATTTCCCAGTTATCATTCTGAAGATTTGTGAATCTAGTTTCCACTAGTGAGGATCCATGAGGTTTCTGCTTAGTTCATCTGCCAAGGTATTTGTCCTTCCTGGCAGGAATTGTGCTTGCAGGTGTACTTGATAAGTCAATGCTGTGTTCCACAAAATCATGGCTTGTCTGCAGAGGGGGTAGGAATGTGTGCCTCCTTGCTTGTTTATGTACCACATGACTGTAGTATTGTCAGTCTATCAGCAGTTGTCCTGGATGAAGTAGGTCCTTGAAGGCTTTTCTAATAAAACGAAAAACTCAGGCAAGGAAAACTGCTGCACACAGGTTTATTTTGTTAAGCGCTTTTCGTCATTCCTCATAGAATGATTTCTTCAGACAAGTTAGTAAAACAGACACTCAGCTTTTATATCATCCTTGATTAAGTAGTCAAACAATTATCTAATTAAACAACAAGTTTTAAATTTAATAGAAATACAAACTCATAAGCAGTCAATAAAAAAGTATAAATATATTAAGTGAATAACTTAATATAACTAACTTATCACTATACTATTTCCTTCACTTATAAAATACAATTTTAAAAAACAATAAAAATGTACCACTATATATAGATATAAAAGTATATATATGTAAATGTGCATGAAAAAATATATATATATGCTATAAGAGTATTAAAATATTGAATTAATGAACGTGTTATAGTATACAGTTAATTATAATTAATTTAACCACACATCTTATCTAACTTTTATAAAAACTGAATTAAAGTGCTCGATCTTTTCTTAAAAAACCTATTTATGAAAAGAACATTTACATTCAATAAATATCTGGCTGGCCTAAAAAGAAAACTGAAGTCCATTAGGAAAACTGTTCTTAATGTTATTAATGATAGTCTCTCTATAAAAACAAATATAATTCAACATGAAAGCTTAAATAGATTTAAACACATAATCCTAGAAAGATATATTATGAAAATGTATAAATATACGATTATCTTTCCAAACTTCTCAATCTAAGAAGGCATGATATATTGCATTGGTCATTAAGACCTGGGTCTAAAAATGCATCAGTCCTAATTTGCCAGGTTAGTTCATGCTCTTCGAGAAGTAAACTAGAAGGGCCCCTTCTGTTGTCAGATATTATTTGATCTATTCCTATAAACTTAAATGAATGGCTAGGATAGGAGAAAATGTGCTTAGCTAGAGCGTTTTCAGTTTTTAGTTTAGAAATTGCATTTGTATGCTCATATATCCTATCACGCATTCTCCTTTCTGTTTTGCCTATGTAGAAACATGGGCAATTCGTGCACAATGCTCCATACACCACCATTCTTGAATTACAATCAAATTTATGATTGAAATTATAAGTCTTGTTGTTAATAACATGAGTACTACCAGTTTTTATGTATTTACAATATTTACAGGTTCCACAGGTAAACGTTTCTTTTAATTTACCTGTTACCGAAGTTTTCTTATTCGTTAGTAACATTTTAAGATTTTTACCTTTCCTATATACAATTTTTGGGAAAAGGGAGAATTGTGCAGAACATTTCTTGTCATAACGTAAAATTAACCAATTTTTGTAAAGAATTTCTCTTATTATCTTACTTTCAAGATTAAATGTCGTAATAAATGTTGTCCCAGAAAAATTCTCAGTAAGAATACTTTTTTCATCAAAATTCATACAAATCTCTTGACTTGTAGTTTCACATAAGTTAGGTTGTGAAATAACTATCGATTGGTCAACTAGTGAGTCATCATTCAAAAAATTTACTTTTTTCAATATTGGATTAATAACTCCATTTTCCCTCTTCATTCTAACTTCATCAAATATGTCATTAAGGAAATCATTGGGATATCCCCTGTGCCTGAACATATCTTCCAATAATTTACATTCTTCTATAAAATCTTCGTATCTAGATATCATCCTGGCTGCTCTTATAGCCTGGCCCCTTCACGATTGCTTTTTTCTGGAAATAGGGATGTAAGCTAGTAAAATGAAGGAATGAATTACTGTAAGTTTCTTTCCTAAAAATCTTTGCAAGAAACTGTTTTTTATCATTATCTTTAAATAACCAAACATCCAGATAATTAATAGCATTCGTCTGGAAGTTGAATGTAAATTTCAAAAAACTGGTAGTATTATTAAAGTAATTAACCAAATCCAAGGCTAGAATCTCATTACCTTCCAAACAAATAAAAATATCATCTAGGAACCGTGTGTAATACTTAATGTAGTTTAAAAAGTAAACAGACTTTGTGATGTAATTCTCCTCCCAATAAGCCATTACAGTATTTGCGAAACTAGAGGAGGGAAGGCATATACTGAGAGGGCTTTCCAGCTGAATGAAAGGGCGTCCACTTTCCTTGCTTGTTCATAAGTCTGAGTGCAGAATCTTTGTAGCTGGCAGTTGTGAGAAGAGGCAAATAGATCTATGTCTGGGCATCCCCATTTCCCAGTTATCATTCTGAAGATTTGTGAATCTAGTTTCCACTAGTGAGGATCCATGAGGTTTCTGCTTAGTTCATCTGCCAAGGTATTTGTCCTTCCTGGCAGGAATTGTGCTTGCAGGTGTACTTGATAAGTCAATGCTGTGTTCCACAAAGTCATGGCTTGTCTGTAGAGGGGGTAGGAATGTGTGCCTCCTTGCTTGTTTATGTACCACATGACTGTAGTATTGTCAGTCTATCAGCAGTTGTCCTGGATGAAGTAGGTCCTTGAAGGCTGTCAGTGTATTCTGTACAGCTAGCATCTCTTTTTGATTGATATGAAGATGCATTTGGCTTGTGGGCCATGTGCCCTGAATACATTTTCCTGCCATGTGTGCCCCCCAGGCATAATCTGATGCATCCGTTGTTAATGTCTGCCTGGCTGTGGGCAAAGCGAATGGCTGTCCCTTGTTGTTGTGACAGGCCTGTGCCCACCATCGAAACTCCTGTTGCAGGCAGGGAATGACAGTAATTAATGTTTCCAGGCTGTGGCAATGTTGAGTCCAAACACTTTTTAGATACCATTGTAGTTTCCTCATATGCAGTCTTGCATATGGAATTAGTAGAATGCAGGATGCCATGTAGCCCAGAGCCTGCAGAATTTTTCTTGCAGATAACTGGGTCTTTGTTGTCATGTTTTTGAAGTAAGAAGTCAGTTGCCTTTGTTTGTCTGGCGTGAGATAAGCCATCTGGGCAGTTGTATTTAAGCTTGCACCCTGGAATATTACCTCTTGAGAAGGTACTAGTTTTGATTTCTTTTCGTTTACTGGGTACCCTAGGCAAATTAGCAATCTTTTTACTAACGCCAGATGCTTTAGTAGAATGTCTTTTGTCTCTGCTTGAATAAGGCAGTCGTCCAAGTAGGGAAATATTTGAATTCCTCTTTGTCTGCAAAATGCAATTACTGGTGCCAGGCATTTTGTGAAGACCCTGGGCGCAGTAGATAAGCCAAAGGGCAGTGTAGAGAATTGGTAGTGCATTGAGCCAGCTATGAATCTGAGGTATCTTCTGCAAGATTGTCTGATTGGGACATGCGGGTATGCCTCTTTGAGGTCCAAAGTTACAAGCCAAGCCTTCTTGCCCAGCATGGGCAGAAGCTGCTGTAGAGTCAACATTTTGAATTTTGGAAAGTCCAGAAAAGTGTTTAGAATAGAAAGGTCCAGAACTGGTCTCCAGGCTTTGTCCTTTCTTGGTACTAAGAAAAGTCTTGAGTAAAATCCTTGTCCTTGCTCTTGTTGTGGCACTGGCTGAATAGCCCTCCTGTCCATGAGAGATGAAACTTGTTTTTGTGCCTCTGCCCATTGATTGTGTGGCAGGTCTGGCATACCTTTTGCCTTTGGAAGGGTGTGAAAGTGGAACCTGTAGCCCTGAGAGACTATATTTAAGACCCATTTGTCCTGGGTGATCCTGTGCCAATTTTGTGAAAAAAGTGCTAGCTTTCCCCCTAAGGGAGCTGCCAAAAGATAAGTGCTTGACATTGGCAGAGGGAAGTCATTGGGACTGTTTCCTATAAGGCTGTGACTTGTCTTCTCTGCTTTTGGAGGTAGAAGCACCCCATTGTCTGGGCCTGTATGAGCCCTGGGGCTGTTGCCTGCCTCTAGGGCATCTGAATCTGCCTCTTTGTGGTCTGTCTGCCACCGGAAAGGACCAATTCTTAGAAGACCAGTTCCTGCTAAATCTGGGTGGCTGTACCTGTAAGAAATCCTTTACTGTCTGCATAGATTTAGCTTCATCCTCCATTTTCAACACCTCATCTTCTGCCTTAACACCAAACAAAGTATAATTTTGTAATGGAGCATCTAATAATTTTGCTTTAACATGATCAGGTAGATTCTGTTCCTTTAACCAAGCATGCCTTCTAATAACTGAACCTGTAACTGCGGCCCTGCACGAGGCCTCCAGTGAATCATGACCATATTGCAAAGTATGTTTTCCCACTTGTTCAGCTGCATGCAATAAATCCTGCAATTGTTTGTTCTCAGAACATTCAGAATTTGTCAACATTTTTTTGTTCTAAGAAAGACATTAAGTATTGCTGATATTTGAGCATATGAAACTGACAATTTAAAGCCCTTACAGCCAAAGTAGCAGAAGTGTCGACTTTTTCCCCATCTGTCCAGAGCCCTAGAATCTCTATCTGAGGGGACAGGGTTTTTAGCAGAAGCAGCCTTGACCCCTTCGGGACCCTGTGAGATAATTACTGGGTCAGCAGCAGGGTTCTTTTACAGAAATGTATGGGAATCTGGAACCCTGTAGTATCTGTCCGGCTTAACAGGTTCAAGAGGTGAAGAGTCTGGAGACAGCCCGGACTCTGAAAATACATCTACTATGTCTAGAACAGGAGGAAAACTTCGGATCTGAAACTCGAAAATGAAAATTTCAGGAGTCGGCCGACCGGCACTTGCGAACTGCTTCTGCTTCAGGCACTGCGCGGCAAGAAAGACTGATGTAATGGCGTTGGCTGCATGCTTCATACCCCAGGCTACCTGACGTCATGGAAGATGAGACAGCAACCGACGCAGGACCCAAGACTTTGATAATCAGGCCGACTGAGGGCTACCTGCAAGCAGATAACCCAAATGTAATGACTGCAACAGTGAAACATGAACATCAGAGGTGGCTAACTTCACGGCACCCATGCAGAGAATAGTTGCATGACCGCCGAATCATACACAAATGCATGGATGTCGCCATACCCAATAGAACCAAGACACACTCCTCCAAAAAAAGGAAGCCAAACTAGTGGTCCCCTGCCATAAACAAACTCTACAACAGGAGGAGGAAACTGATGTGGAATAATGTGAAGTCCCAAGACTGGAAAAACTCCCTTATCAGCCTCAACAAAAAGTTGAGATCCCTCATCAAATCCTCTAAAGTTAGCTAAGAAAATAGAATTGCATCAGATAGTAAAGACAACCACAAGGCCTTCTACAGTTATGTAAAGAATCTCCACGGCAATACCCAGATTTGCTCTGAGCTACTTCACAATGGTACCTCCTATACTGGAGTCAACACATATTCCCAATATACTGGCAGACAAATTCAGTGCCAACTTTACCCCCCCCCCCCAAAGGACCAATCAATACCAGTAGATTGCCAGGCACCCAGTATTACTGCTGCACAGGTTAAAACAGCACTGTCCAAGGCCAAGAATACAACTTCTAAGGGACCTGACAATATCCCTGGCTGTATTCTACGTGAACTGGCACCTCACCTGTGTGCCCTGTTCAATCACAGCCTCACCTCAGGCTTTCTCCCTACTGAATGGAGCACTGCTACAGTTATCCCTCTCCACAAAGGAGGAGCAATTACAGACCCGGGGAACTATCACCCCATTAGCCTGACGAGTCTGATATGCAAAGCTATGGAACACATCATAATGGATCTAATAAACAAGGATATAGGGAATCTACAAACTCTGGACCCCACACAGTTTGGTTTTGTGAAGGGTAGATCATGCCTGCTCAACTTGGTCGACTTCTTTGAGTCAGTCCCAGAGCTGCGGATGAAGGCAAGGTGGTTCATACAGCCTACCTTGATCTGACCAAAGCCTTTGATACCATTCCCCATTCAGGAATCATAGAAAAACTCACTAAGCTAGGCATCAACCCCTATATCACTAGGTGGGGTGCAAACTGGCTCAAAGATAGAACCCACAGTGTGAAAGTAGCTGACTCAAAATCAGATTGCCGACTAGTCACAAGTGGAGTCCCACAGGGTTCGGTCCTGAGTCCTTCTGTTTGGTATCTACTTCTCTGAAGTCCAGGCCAACAAGAAGGGACTCTGGCTGACCAAGTTTGCAGACGATTTCAAGTTGGGAGCCATTATTAACTCCACAAGTAATGTTGACATCCTACAGAATGGCTTCACTGAGACCAGTTGACTGGTGTCAGAAGCATGGCCTTAAGCTCAATGCCAAACATCTGTCATCCCCTTTGGGAAAAACCCAGTTCCCATGAATTACCACATCGATGGTAGTCCACTGAACACAGAAGGTGTTATAAGAGATCTGGGAACACAGGTTGAGAGCAACCTCTCTTTTGATCACCACACTGCCACTGTGGTTAGAAAGTGGTTCTGTGTGGCACATCTCATTACTAAGGGTTTTGCATCCAGGAAGAAAGAGGTCATTGTCTCATGCTACTCTTCCCTCATTAGGACAATCATCGAGTAGAATGCCCCATTTGGCATGTAACGCAGCAGACACCTGCAACAACTGGAGAGGCTGCAAAAGTACCTCAGCAAAGAGGATCCTAGGCCTTAAACACTTGTCCTATATGGACAGATTCAAAAAACTCCAACTAGTCTGTCTCATATTGCCTACTTGGAGGCAATCTCTGCTTGACTTCCAAAGCCATGACTGACCCTGCTCTGTTAGAAATGCTACTTCTAAAGAAATCCCAATCCATCTGCACCACAGGCTACAGAGACCTCAACCTCATTACCACAATCAACAGAACATACTGAAGGGGCAGGTTCATAACCCAGAGACTGCCCATGCCATGGAATAGACTTCCATACATGTCAAGCAGAGCACCTCGCTGACCCTCAAAGAGAAATCTTGATGAGTGGATGGGAAATAGAAAATTCACCCCGGGATAACTCCAGTGGCTCTACTCGACAGAGGCACTGGGAACTAAGGTTGGGTGGTATGATGCCAGGCTAATCCTATGGCTAGGCTTGTAAAGGCCCCAGGGCCATTAGCCTAGAACACACCTATAAATAATGAACATATTCAATGCTTTAGGATTGCTTATGTTTCAATAAACAATATTCCATTTTTAACTCAACTGTGGACTACCTACTACTTTATTACTCTGTAGTATGCATTTTAAAGTTAGATTTTTATTAGTGAACTAGGTGCATAACATATTTCAAGGAGTGAACTTCACACTCTCCACACTACAAAGTTGCTGCTTGGTTTGTTTTTGACTCAGGATACTCTGCATATTGGGTCTTGAGACTTAAGGGGTACCACAGATTTTTCTTTTTTACAACCCAGACTGAGTGCATAAGGCAGGTAAAATCATAGTTGATCTCTGCCAACCATGGGATGATACTCTGCTGCTTATACCAGTTTGAAAACTTTTTCCATTTTGAAATAAGGCTTTCTAGTGCTTAATTTTCTAGCTTCCTTTAAGGTATCTAGCACATCCTTGTCCCAAGAGAGGCCTTGGGGAGAAGTTAGCATATATTAATCAAGCTGTCAACCTCAAGATGCTTAGATTGGGGTGTACAATGGACCCCCTGTTCTGAGTCAACAGGTCTACTTGTAGAGGAAGCAATCATGGTTTTTCCCTGCTCAGGGAACCAACACTGCCTTAGTCAAAAGGTGCTATCGTCACTCTTGGCCTGTCCCTCCTGATTTTTATCAGTATGGCAGAATGACAAACTGGAGGGAATGCATAAAGAAACAGACCTGTCCATGGAATACAGGAGGCACCTTGGGATGTTTGGCCACTGAACAGAATTTTTTCAGCTGACTGTTTTGGCTTGAAGCAACAAGGTACATTTCTGTTTGAACACATCCTTGTTCAAGATCCACTTGTGTGTGTGTGTGTGTGTGTGTGTGTGCGGGGGGGGGGGGGTTGGTGTCACTTCTGACCTGCTAGTGAATTACTTTCTTCTGGCAGGGAGTGGGCTACAAAGTGTATGCTCAAAGCCTGGAGTTGTGTTCCAACGAGTTATTGTTAGACCTCACAGAGAATATGAATGAATACCTCTCCCACTTGTTTATATACCACATCACTGTGATGGTGTTTGCCTTGCTCAGCTAAGTCCCTAACTTCCATAGACCCCTGAAAGCTGGGATACTCTGAGAAAAGCCATCATTTCTTTAGATCTGTGGGTTTTTTTCCCCAGAAAGGTTTCCATTTTCCTTGAGCTTGGAGGCTCCTGGAAGGTGCCTCCAGGCTAGGTATGAGGCATCTCTGATCAAGGTACTGTTTAGATGAGGGGTCTTGAATTGTACCCCTAACCTGGCTTGCAAGCGGAGATCCACCACACAAGTTCCTTTTTTAAAACTGGGAAGGAGATGAACTTGTTGGCTGAAAGATTGTCTGTACTGATTTATACATTCTGGAGACACCACTGATCTTACTCATGTGTAGTCTGGCTAGAAGGATCATCAGGATACACAAGTCCATGAACCCTAATACTATCAAGACCTCCCTTGCTGGAATTACAGAGGAAAAAAAAGTGGAAGTATTCGGTCTGAAAGGTGACCATTTCCTCTCAGAGGAAAACCTTATGAAGTTCTGTGTACAGCAAGGACCCCAAAAAGACAATCTTTCAAGATAAAATCAATTGGACTTTTTTTTTTTTTTTTGTTTAAGATTTAAAATGAAAACTAGACTGGAGAAAATACTTAAGCACAGGGCATAAAGGAGCTCCTCCACAGAATTTGCTTGGACCAAGCAGTCATCAAGGTAGGGGTACATCTGAATGCCCTTTGCCCTGCAGTAGGCAACTACCAGAGCCAAGCACTTGGGGAGCACTCTGGGTGCAGCAGATAAGCCAAAGGGCAGAAAAGAAAATTGAAAACTATTTTTATCTGATTTGAAACAAAGATGTTTCCTCAGGGACTTTGCAAAGTGACTATGAAAGTAAGCATCTTTTAGATCCAAGGTGACGATGAAGGCCTGAGAAGAAAGCATAGGGAGCTTTTGAAGGATTAGCATTTTGAACCTGGGGTCCAAAAGGAATCTGTTTAATCTTGAAAGGTCTTGAATGGATCTTATGTTCCCTCCTTTCTTGGAACAAGGAAAGTCTGGAATAATATCCCTTTTCCCTTTTCTTAGGGGGCATCTTTTCTATGGAGCCTTGCTGTAAAAAGCAGACCTATTTGGATAAGAGCTTCCAATACCAGATTTGGTGGAACAGATAGAATGCCCAACAGGGCTTTGGAAGAGAGGGTAAAGACATAATGCAACTTGTTTTGATAATGCTTAGCACATACTTCTCTTCGGTTATCTTGGTCCACTCATGTTATGAAGGAAAACCCTTCTCCTGCATTTAAAGGTGACTTAGGTGAGGGAGGTTTGGAAGAAAGGGAGTGGGGATAGTTGGGGTGGGATCGGAGGGAGAGAAAACAAAGAGGTGACTGCATGAGTCATGGTTATGCACTGATGAATGAAGCTGTCTAGGTAGGGACAAATCTGAATGCCCTTTGACCTACAGAATGCCATCACTGGAACCAGGCATGATAGATGCTGGCTCAAAGTGTGGTAAAGTGAGCAAAAATTACTGGGGACTGGATGCAGTAGTCAAGCCAAAGGGCAGTCCACAAAACTGACAATGCTTTGCATCTCCTCTAAAGGGGAAGAAGCTCCTGTGAGTTTTTTCTATGGGAATGTGGAATTGAGTCTCTTAGATTTAGGGTAACCATACAGGCATGGGGGAAATCATGAGTAAAAGTTTTTGAAGGGTTAGCATTTTGAATTCTGGTACCTGAAAGAATCTGTTGAGCTTTGACATAGCCAGTATAGGTCTTCCTGGTCCCTTCTTTTCGTGGACTAGAGAGAACATTGAGTAAAATCCCTTTCCCTCTAATCTTTTGTGTACTGGTTCCACAGAACCTTGGTTACACAATAGCTGAATTTGTTTTGCGGCCTCTCTGTTTTGATTTGGGAGTATCAGGGAAGCCTGCGCGAGCTGTACATTGCATGAACCAAAGTTTGTAACCTTTTTTTGATCTTTAACACCCACTGATCCCTAGTAATGTGTCTAATTTTTTTAAGAATAGGGACAGTCACAGTAGCCCTCCTAGTCTGGGAAGGAGGTTGAGGTGGGACTTGAGGGAAGGAGAAAAGGGAGGAACATGGGTGAGTCATGATAGCTCCCTACTGGAACACTACTAATGGAACCCCATAGGCCTATCAGAGTCAGCTTCCTATGTTTTAGGTTGCTGATGCTGCTTTTGAATCCTGTCCCCTTCTGTCTCCTGTGTGTTGGTTTAGACTGGGAAGCCAGAAAAGGAAGAGTAGTTATGTACTCACCATAAAATTCCATCTGTGTTATCAATTTTCATTTATCCTTCACAAATGGGTTCGGTTCCGAGCCTTGGAACCAACTCTGCCATTACTACTACTTGCAAAAGCCAAAAACTCTTGAGCTTAACTCTTACCACAATGCTCCTCTCCCTAGTTACCTCAGATCTTGTTTGCCACTTTTCATGACAGAAGTGATCACCATTGCTCTCGAGCAAAGTGCAACTTATTTTTTTGATAGATTTCAAATTGAGTTTCTAATACTTTTCTTCTTACCTTTTACTTAACTGACCCACTTCTTTATAACACTTTTAGATGCATCTTCTCCTCTCTTTCTGTACACCTTGGTGTATCCTGAACTACCACCACTGATGTGTTTCTTTCTCTCATACATCTTGGCTATCATTGTTGATCATTCTTTTAATGGGAGGAGAGCAGGAAGAAAAACTCTTTCTTCAGTGTCACTGTTTCTGAAGCTTTTCTACCTGTGTGCTTGTGTGGTTTGTATTGCTGCCTTGTTGTCCCTAATTATTTACAAACTTTTTCATTATGTCAGACAAACCTAAAGTTTATGATTTTAAAAGATGCCAGAAATGCTGGCACAAAATTCTTGTCAGACGTGCATTTGCTGTGTGTTTATTGCTTAGACCCTGTTCACCTTCACGACTGCTCTGTGCGTCACAGTTTCAATCACAGGGCACAAGTGGAAAGGCACAAGTGATGCAACCTCTGCGAGTACGACAGCTGCAGGGTCCCAAAGGAAGCAGTACACAAAACAAAAAAAAGAGGACCAGCATACAAGGCACCTTATAGTGATGTAAAATACTTTAATAAAAGTATTAGGTTCTTTGAAACACAGACCGCTTTCGGCAAATACAATAGTCAGAGCCTTCTTCAGTGTGTAGATTTCATACAAAAAAGAACCTTTATATAAATAATTAATTAAGTCATGTGATTAATTACATATGTTCATTGAGACCTGCCTTAAAGAGCCCATCAAGTTTAATGATCCATTTTTTTCTCCATGGAGTTCAGTAAATCATGCCAACCTAATTTATTATTTCTAGATCTCAAGATTTTATCTATGATGGTGAAACTAAAGCATGCATTGTGATGAATGAGAGAATGTTTATATAAGGCATTGGTTTCTCTCTTATTTTTGATGTCACTAAGATGCTCAGATATTCGAAGTTTCAAGGGTCTTGACGTTTGACCAATGTAAAATGCAGGACAGGTGCACTTGGCCAAATAAATTACCCAATCTGAGGAGCAGTTAGCAAAGAATTTGATGTTATATATTTCAGGGGAATTTTAGCTAGCAAAACTTTTAGTTTTGAGTAGTTTAGTACAATAACTGCAGTGTCCGCAAAGAAAGCATCCAAATAGGGCTTCACCTGATAGTGTAGTTTGGATGGTATTGGTGGTTTTCACTTCAGAATGTTTGAAGTGATTAAAAAAAGCAGATAAATGTTTCCCTTTACGGAAAGAAAATGAACATCTATCACCAAGAATGTCATGAAGTTTAGGTTCACATGTTAATATGTTCCAGTTGTGTTGAACAATATTAATGAGTGTATTAGTGTTACGTCCATATGTGGTGATAAGTCTGAGTGGTTCGGAATTGGATTCATTTCTGGTTCTATAGAGAAGGAGATCTGCACGTTTCATATTGTCAACAGTGTGTTTGGTATGTAGTAACTGGCCCATTTTGTAGCCACGATCATGAAATCTGTGTACTAGATCATCCCTAAAGCGTGTGTAAGTGTGTTGATCAGAACAAATGCATTTAATACGCATAAACAGTGATTTGGAAATGTTTTTGCAAATGTGGGGGGGGGGGGTGAAAGCTAGTGGCATGGAGTAGTGAATTGTTTTCAGGGAATTTACAATGAATTTCTGTTGTCAGCGTATGGTCAGATGCACGGCAAACCAAAACATCTAAAAAAAATAATTTTATTTTTATCATAGCTGACAGAAAATTCGATTCCCCATTTATTTTCATTCAAATAAGTGATAAATTCCAAAAGATATTCACTATCAGCCCTCCATACCAACCAGCAATCATCCAAATATCTACGCCAAATGTCCATTTCTTCAATGTAAATATTGTGAGAATTGTCATAAATTACCTGTTCTTCGAAGTAAGCCATGAACAAATCTGCATATATGGGGGCAAAAGAAGCCCCCATAGCTGTCCCCTTAGTTTGCAAATAACATTTACCTTTATAAAAGAACACATTCTTAGTCAGTACATATTCTGTCAAACACAACAAAAGTGTGTTAAAACCTGGCTTATATATTTCTGTCTTGTTAAGCCAATATTCCAACGCCTCCAAACCAGCCCAGTGCGGTATATTGGTGGATAATGATTTTACATCTAATGTGCAGAGTAACCAATCTGGCTCAAGCTGTGTGTCAGAAATGATCTGAAGGAATTCAGTCGTGTCCCTGATCCTTGCTCACATACATTGTAAAAGCGGCTGTAAATATTTGGTTAGAAAAAGAGATAATGGTTCAGTTAATGACTTTTTACCGGAAACAATAGGTCTACCTGGAGGATTCTGAAGATCCTTGTGTATTTTAGGTAGAAAATATATGTACTGTGGGCAAGGATTGGAAATGGTGAGTTGAAACTTGGTATTTTTGGTGATGATCCCCTCTTCAACAGCTGAAATGAGAAAATAATCAATCTGTTGTTTAAAGACCGGTGTTGGATCAATGGTTAGTTCAGAATAATATCGTGCATTTGATAATTGATTAAAAGCTTCATGGTCATATTGGGATAAATCCTGAACTATTGAACCCCCGTTGTCAGCACCAATAATAAACAAATTATGGTTATTAGCTAGTTTAGTGATGTTATCCATACACGTTTTGGATACATTATTTGGTAAAGGTGGGGCTGACCTAAATTGAAAATGAAGGTCTTTAATCATGGCTTGTTGAAACATAGAAACATGATGATTCATGAGTGACATGAAGGAAGATCTGTGATATTTGAATTAATCAGAGATCTTTGATGATTGTTGTTCCTGAAAAAGTAGTTTGAGGTTAAGAATCCTACAAAATGAAGTAATATCATGAACAAAATTTTCTTCTGAAACAAAAAAAACCCAGGAATAAATGATAATCCTTTAAGAATTTCAATTTCGGAGGAGGAAAGGACATGTGATGAAATGTTAGTAATATTTACATTTGTTACTTTGTCAGAAACATCTGTAGTAGAGTTTCTATATTGTCCACATCTTTTATGTTTTCTGCCCCCCTCCTCCTATGTGTAAACCCTGCGTGGTTGTGGAATTCCTTCTTTTTAATGCTGGTGAGCCTGTGGCACCCCCAGAATCTGTATCTAAACCCGAAGAAGAGTAATCAGCTGAAGTATCAGTATTACGAGGTGTAACTTTTTTAAGAATGGATTTGGTCCATTTCCTTTTAGGATTGGTCCGATTTTGGGCAATAAATCGGACGTGTTTTGCTTTGTTTTCAAAATTAAAAGAATCACCTTTCGTATAGTCATCTAAGTCTCTTTGAAACTTTTTCCTTTTCCTTTCTTTTAACTGGGATTCCAATGTGAGTAATTACTTACTCAATTTTTTAATACTGTTTGTATATATGGTCTGTCCCTCAAATTGCTTAACCTTGGCACTAAGTGAGGTGATGGATGAAATTTCCTGTTCAATGATTCTATTATGGTAGTTAGCCAATATTTCAACAAATTTGAGAGATGTTTCTTGTTGAACCTCACTCCATTGTTTAAGTAAAAGATCATCAGGGGCATTTACCAATGGTTGTGTCCATATCCTTAAACCACGTGGGGTAATTCCTTTAAGTAAATAGGCACGGAAAAGATTATAATGCCAAACATTATTTCGCAAAGATCTCATATGTTTAAGTTTGAAAAAATATTTTCACAACTGTCATTTTGGCCGCAACACCAAGATCATCCAACCTTTCACCAAGTGGGCCTACACCAAAAACAGAAAGATCATCTCTGTCAGAGGATAGACCTGTAAGCAAATGATGCAATTCCATGGTGCACCGTGGAAATAAAGATGCTTAAGAAGCAACAAAAAATTCACGAGTGAACAAATACCAGGTATAAAACTGGACAAGATATTTGGGTTGTCTAAATATCAAAAGATCCTGATAAGTGACCTTGGCCGGTTCAAAATTGGATCAATAAGCAATAAACCTATGATGATGGAATATATAAAATATCTGAAATATATATAAAAATCCCACCGAAAAAATCAGTGGACATAGATTATGTCCTTTGCCGGTCCTTATCTGAACCAATAAGCCCCAAGTCCGTAGCTTCAATAAGTCAACTGATGACTTAATTCCCAATGTAAAAAATAGGGTGGAATTGGTGCAGTAGACAAAATGACAGAAGCCAAGACTAAAAAAGTTTTAAATTTTGGCTTAGATCAGCATTCAATAGAGCCTAGAACAATAGGTGAACAACCAAACATGAAAATAACTATAAAAGTGCACAGGAACTAATACAATGTGGCAAAAATACCAAATATCTGCTTATATACCATTAGGTGCACATTATAATGTAATGAAATAGACTTGTATAGCCATAAAAATGATCAAAAGACAATCCACCTATAATAAAGCTGAAATTATTATCAGATGCTCAAAAGGAGCATCCAAGGTAGTATATCCATGCCAATGATGTATATCAAATGCAAATAGTAAATAAATATTTATAGTGGCTGTATTAAATCTCAGTTGGTGGTGTAGAATCATTGAACAGTAAATCAGCCCTGAATGAAATGTGTTAAAAATAGAAAAATCAAGATTATATGTACAGTGAAAACACATATATTGCTTGCATATTATATCATATAGGACAGATTATTCCCAATATATAGATATGAATGAACCAAAAAAGTGGTCCAACAATCACTATCTGACATGTGATGAAGGTGAGCAATAAGAGGCATAAATCACACTTATATATGGAATGTAGGTGAACTAACTGTTGTATAAATCACTAATATTGTTACTTAAGCCCAAACAGTTCAAATCATTCAAAAAGTACAGTTTTGTACCTAACATAAATGTAGATGCTAGAGTGTATACCCTGCTGCAGTCATCACACTTGGGTTATTCCTGTCGTCAGGCGGCCCCGCAGTCGGCCTGAATTCCAAAGTCTTGGTCTGGCGTCGGTTGCTGTCGCTACTTCCCTGACGTCAGTGCGCCAGGGGTATACAAGAGGCATCCAACACCATTTTCTTCAGTTTTTCCTGCCCCAGATGTCAGATGCCCCCCCCCCAAAAGGTGGACAGTAGATAGTACCAATAATAAGAGTTTAGCACAAACAAAACATCCCTCCAGCTATAAGCACATACACCACAAAGGTTGTATCAGAATATAAGGTATTGAAAGGTTTTAGTTAGGTCAGAGGGGATGGAGGAAGGGTAACCTAGACTGCAGCAGGGTATACACTTGAACATCTACATTTATGGTAGGTACAAAACTGTACTATGTTCATCGTGTTACCCTGCTGCAGTCATCCCACTTGGGTAGAATCCCAAAGCTAAGGATGGGAGGTGGAATCAAACAGGGTTAGAAGAGGCTAGAAGGCCCTGCAAAACTGCAGTGGCAAAGCCAACTCTAGTCTTAGAGTAAAGTGGTAAGTGATCGTGCGTGGTGAAGGTGTGTACTGAACTCCAAGTTGCAGCTTCCAAAATTTCCTTGGTTGGCACCCTCCTGAGGAAGGCTGTAGATGTAGCTGCTGCCCTGGTGGAATGGGGCCTTATGCTAGCAGGAACAGGTTTTCCATGATGGGTGTAGCAAAAAACGCATGCAATGTCCTATCCATTTTGAAATGATCTGTTTTGAGATAGGCTTTCCTTGTGATGCTGTAGCATAGGATACAAAAAGTTGGTCAGATTTTCTGAAAACCTTAGTTTTATCCAAGTAGTAACATAGTTGCCTGTGAATGTCCAAGGAATGCAGAAGTTTTTCTCCATTGTTCTGTGGATTTGGAAAGAAGGTGGGTAAATGGATGGTTTGACTTAGAGACACACTGGATACCACCTTTGGCATAAAGGAGGGGTTAGTTCGTAGAGAAACTCTGTCTTGATGAAAAATGAGGAAAGGATCTACTGCCATTAGTGCCTGTAGCTCTGAGCCTCTTCTGGCTGAAGTAATTACTACCAGCAGGGCAGTCTTCCATGATATAAACTAAGTCAGCTGAGAAAGCTGGCTCAAAAGATGGCAGCGTAAGTTTTTCCAGAACAAAACTGAGGTCCCAAGTTGGTGTTGGCACTGTCCTGGGAGGCCTAATGTTTTTGGCCCCTCTGAGATACTGCCTTAGAAGTGGATGTGAAAATAAGGGAGAATCCGTGTTGTAGTGAGCTGAAATAGCGGAGGCGTGGATTTTAATAGATGAAAAAGAAAGTCCTTTGTGTAACATCTCAGTTAAATATTGTAGAATCTGAGGTATGTCCGGCTGAAGGGTATTTTGGCCTTTAGCTTGGTTCCAGGCGCAAAATCTTTTCTATTTGTCTGAATAGGCTTTCCTGGTGCTGGGCCTCCTGGCCTCCAGAATGACATCCATAACAGCTTGTGAAAGAGGAACTGGCTGGTTGCTTAGGTGATTTGCCATGCAGCCAAATTGAAGGTTTTAAGCTGGCTGTGTAGAATCTGATTGCCTTGCTGTGTCAGCAGATGAGGAATTTGTGGTAAAATCCATGGTGGGCACTGGGCCATGTTCCTTAATAGTGGGTACCAGTGCTGGCGTGGCCAGTCTGGGGCAATGAATATCATTCGAGGTCTCTCCATCCTGACTTTCAGCAACACCTTTGTGAGAAGGGGCAATGGAGGAAAGGCATATACTGTCAGCATTTTCCAACTGAATGAGAGTGCGTTTACTTTCCAAGCTTGATGGTAAAATGTCCTTGTGCAGAATTTTGATAGCTGATAGTTTTGGGGGGTGGCAAACAGGTCTATGTCTGGGCGGACCCATTTTTGAGCCATCATTGCAAATACTTGTGGATCCAATTTCCACTCGTGGGGATCCATGATGTTTCTGCTTAGGTCGTCTGCCAATGTGTTATTTTTTTTCCTGGCAGGGATTGAGCTTGTAATTGAACTTGGTAGGTCAAAGCTGTGTTCCACAAGGTCATTGCTTGCCTGCATAGAGGGTAGGAGTGAGGAGTGTGTACCCCCTTGTTTATGTACCACATTACTGTGGTGTTGTCTGTCCTTGTTATAAGCTGTCCTGGATGTAAGAGGTCCTTGAAGGCTGTCAGAGCATTCTGTACAGCTAGCATTTCTTTTTGATTGATGTGCAGATTCCTTTGATCTGCAGTCCATATGCTTTGAACGCACCATCCTGCCATGTGTGCCCCCACCCAGGCATAGTCCGATGCATCTGTTGTCATAGTTTGCCTGGCTGGGGGCAAGGTGAAAGGCTGACGCTTGTTGAGGTGACATGCCTGTGACCACCATAGAAACTCCTGTTGAAGGCAGGGAATGAGAGGTATCATTTCCAAGCTGTGGATGTGTTGAGTCCATACGTTTTTCAGGTACCATTGTAATTTCCTCATATGCAGTTTTGCAAATGGTATTAGTAGTATGCAAGATGCCATGAAGTCCAAGGCCTGCAGAATTTTTCTTACAGGAAGTTGGGTCTTTGTTGCCATTATTTTGAAGTATTGAGTTAGTTGTAGCTGTTTGTCTGGCGTCAGATAAGCCATCTGGGCCCGTTGTATTCAAGCTGGCACCCAGGAATGTCATATTTTGTGAGGGCACTAGTTTTGATTTCTTTTCGTTTACTGTGTACCCTAGGCAACTTAGAAGGTGTTTTACAAAGGTCAGATGTTGTAAGAGAATGTCCTTGCTTTCTGCTTGGATGAGGAAGTCGTCCAGGTATGGGTATATTTGAATTCCTCTCTGTCTGCAGTATGCAATTACTGGTGCCAGGCATTTTATGAAGACCCTGGGTGCAGTAGATAAGCCAAAGGGCAGTGCAGAGAATTGGTAATGGGTTGAGCCTGCAATGAAACAGAGGTATCTTCTGCAATTTTGTCTGATAGGGACATGCAGGTATGCCTCCTTGAGGTCCAACGTTAATAGCCAAGCTTTCTTGCCCAGCATGGGAAGAAGCTGCTGTAGTGTTAGCATCTTGAAGTTTGGTACTTGCAAGAAGGTGTTTAGAATTGAAAGGTCCAGAATGGGTCTCCAAGCATTGTCCTTTCTGGGGACTAGAAAGAGCCTTGAGTAAAATCCTTGGCCTTGCTCCTGTGTAGGTACCAGTTGAATGGCTCATGTCCATGAGAGCTGTAATTTGTTTTTGTGCCTCTGCCCACTGATTTTGTGGCAGGTTTGGCATTCCTGTTATCCTTGGCAATGTATGGAAATGGAATCTGTATTCTTGTGAGATAATGTCTAGGACCCATTTGTCCTTTGTGGCAATGTGCCAGTTGTCTGAATAAAGTGCTAATTTTCCTCCCAAGGGAGCTGCCAAGAGAGTTT
Organism: Protopterus annectens; assembly: GCF_019279795.1. Classification (NCBI taxonomy): domain Eukaryota; kingdom Metazoa; phylum Chordata; order Ceratodontiformes; family Protopteridae; genus Protopterus; species Protopterus annectens. Next base: position 582,004,535 of record NC_056732.1, read on the forward strand.
TGCTTGGCAGTTTGAGGTGTAAGTCATTGCGTTTGTCTTCTAGTAGTTTGGGACCTGTCTTCTCCTCCCTTCTATGTTGCAGTGCCCCATTGGCGAGGTTTGTAAGGGATTTGTGCTTGTCCTCTGCCCCTTGGGCGTCTGTATTTACCCCTCTGTGGTCTGTCAGAAGCTGGAAAGGACCAATTTTTTGTTGGCCAATTTCTGCTGAAGCATGGGGGTTGTACCTGTAAGAAATCTTTGACTGTCTGCATAGATTTTTGCCTTATCCTCCATTTTCTTTAAAACCTCTTCTGCTTTAACCCCAAATAAGACATCCTGCTGTAAGGGTGCATCTAGTAACTTTGCTTTGACATGATCAGGCAGAGTTTGTTCCTTTAACCAAGCATGCCTACGTATAACAGACCCCAGTAACAGCTGCTCTACAAGAAGCTTCCATGGAATCAAATCCAAATTGTAAAGTATGTTTGCCCACCTGTTCAGCTGCATGCAACAGATCCTGCATTTCCTTGAATTCAGACGGTTGAGGATGCGTGCTCATCTTTTGTTTTATTTGAGACATTAGGAATTGCTGGTATTTCAGCATGTGAAATTGACTATTTAGTGCTCTCATAGCTAGAGTAGCTGAAGTGTAAACCTTCTTCCTCCACCTATCTAGTGCCCTGGAGTCCCTTTCAGAGGGTACAGGATTTTTAGCCATAGAAGCCTTAGCCCCTTTGTGACCCTGGGAGATTGTCTCTGGGTCAGCAACAGGGCTTTTGTAAAGGAATTTGTGGAGAGTCAGGCACTCTATAATATCTATCTGGTTTGGCTGGAGCTGGAGCAGGAAGCAGAGAATCTGGATTTAGACTAGATTCCAAGTAAACATCATCCACAATGTCTAAAACTGGAGGGATAGCAAGTGGTCTGTGCTGGGGGAGTAAAAGAAACTCTCAGTGTCTTTTCTTTGAGTCGGAGTAGTCCTGACCTTACCAGTGGAAATGTTCCCTCATGGTATGCAAGGTTTCCCCAAAGGAATAGTCTTCAGGGGGAGAAGCTGAGGGAATGGAATCTTCAGCATCAGAATCTTCATAAGGGGGAAAGGAGTAATCCTGTTCCTCAGAGGAGCCTGAGGAAATAGACACTTTATCAGAGGAAGCATAATCCTCCTCCTGTCTAGGCCTTTTGTCTGGGGGGGGGTTGGGAATCCTTATTAAAGAAATCAAATCTTCAGCCATTTTAAGCATCGGTTTCTTAGGCATGGGGCCTTGAACTGGAGACTGAAGTGCAGTCGTTTTTGGTTTGAGAGAAGTCTTAAGCTTAGCATAAGATTTTATGGTGAGAGTAGTCGGTCTGAAGACACCTTCCGTAACCGAAGGTGTTTCCACAGCACCGGCTTCTCCTTCTGCAATGTTGTCAGTAGGGCCTAAAGAAAATGGCTGCGTTGGCCTAGAACTCTCTGCTTGAGAATCCGAAGCGGTCTGGGGTTCCAATTCTGCAGTCACCAGGGGCTGTGTAGGCGCCTCACTGAAAACCGGAGAACTGGCGACCAGCCCAGCCGAGGCCTTGGAGTCTGGCTTGGATCTAGGCTGCCTGTCTTTATCTTTGCGTTTTTTATGCACGCCGGTAGTCGGTTGCTCCGACGGCATAGTGTAATTAAATTTCCTACCGAAGTAGTGTAGTGCAAAATCAAAGTGTCGCTTTATAGTTCGCTTATTGAACCTAGCACAAAATCGACAACCAGTGACGTCATGGTCTGGGCCTAGGCAAGGTATACAATAAGAATGAAAGTCCTTATGAGGTATTTGCTTCCCACAAGAAATACAATTGTTAACTTTTTCTGACATCGGACTGAGGGAAGAAAAGGTTCCCCAATGGGGTACTTTGCTTTGAAGACTTCGGACTGAAATTAGATTCGAAAATCTCAGGTGTCGGCCAACCGGCACTTGTGAACTGCTTCTGCTTCGGGCACCGCACAGCAAGAAAGATTGAAGAAAATGGCGTCGGATGCCTCATATATATACCCCTGAGGCACTGACGTCAGGGAAGAAGCGACAGCAACCGACGCCGGACCAAGACTTTGGAATTCAGGCCTACTGCGGGGCCGCCTGACAACAGGATAACCCAAGTGTGATGACTGCAGCAGGGTAACACGATGAACATTGGCGAATCCTCACACTAAAATTGTGATTGATGTGACCAAAGGTCCGAAAAACCTTAATGTTTACGCTATAATCCTTAAGAAATGGAAAATCACCATATACAAGTGAAATTTAGGTGACAATCATATGTTTGTAATGTTCAGCATCAAAAATGTCCCTATTGATACAAACAATCGGCAAAATAGATTGCATAATAAATGTGAAAACTACCTAAACAAACAACAAATCAACTAGCAAAAACATAGGATAAAACACAATGATAGCCCTAAATATTCATTGGAAATTCAAAATGACTGACAAACAGTCAAGGAAAAAATAAAGTGTTAAAATAATTGCTAGTATGAAGCAAGGATCTTCAGAATCCTCCAGGTAGACCTATTGTTTCTGGTAAAAACTCATTAACGGAACCATTATCTCTGTTTCTAACCAAATATTTACAGCCGCTTTTACAATGTGTCCGAGCAACGATCAGGGACACGACTGAATTCCTTCAGATCATTTCCGACACGCAGCTTGAGCCAAATTGGTTACTCTGCACATTAGATGTAAAATCATTACACACCAATATACCGCACACTGGGCTGGTTTGGAGGCGCTGGAATACTGGCTTAACAAGATGGAACTATATAAGCCAGGTTTTAACACTCTTTTGTTGTGTTTGACAGAACATGTACTGACTAAGAATGTGTTCTTTTATAAAGGTAAATGTTATCTGCAAACTAAGGGGACAACTATGGGGGCTTCCTTTGCCCCCATATATGCAGATTTGTTCATGGCTTACTTCAAAGAACAGGTCATTTATGACAATTCTCACATTGAAGAAATGGACATTTGGCGTAGATAATTGGATGATTGCTGGTTGGTATGGAGGGCTGATAGTGAATATCTTTTGGAATTTATCACTTATTTGAATGAAAATAAATGGGGAATCGAATTTTCTGTCAGCTATGATAAAAATAAAATTATTTTTTTTAGATGTTTTGGTTTGCCGTGCATCTGACCATACACTGACAACAGACATTCATCGTAAATTCCCTGAAAACAATTCACTACTCCATGCCACCAGCTTTCACCCCCCCCCCCACATTGGCAAAAACATTCCCAAATCACAGTTTATGCATATTAAAAGCATTTGTTCTGATCAACACACTTACACACGCTTTAGGGATGATCTAGTACACAGATTTCATGATCGTGGCTACAAAATGGGCCAGTTACTACATACCAAACACACTGCTGACAAGATGAAACGTGCAGATCTCCTTCTCTATAGAACCAGGAACAAATCCAATTCCGAACCACTCGGACTTATCACCACATATGGACGTAACACTAATACACTCATTAATATTGTTCAACACAATTGGAACATATTAACATGTGAAACCTAAACTTCATGACATTCTTGGTGATAGATGTTCATTTTCTTGCAGTAAAGGGAAAAATTTATCTGCTTTTTTTAATCACTTCAAACATTCTGAAGTGAAAACCACCAATACCATCCAAACTACACTATCAGGTGAACCCCTATTTGGATGCTTTCCTTGCGGACAATGCAGTTATTGTACTAAACTACTCAAAACTAAAATTTTTCTAGCAAAAATACCCCTGAAGTATATAACATCAAATTCTTTGCTAACTGCTCCTCAGATTGGGTAATTTATTTGGCCAAGTGCACCTGTCCTGCGTTTTATGTTGGTCAAATGTCAAGACCCTTGAAACTTCGAATATCTGAGCATCTTGGTGACATCAAGAATGAGAGAGAAACCAATGCCTTATATAAACATTCTCTCATTCATCACAATGCATGTTTTAGTTTCACCATCATAGATAAAATCTTGAGATCTAGAAATAATAAATTAGGTTGGCATGATTTACTGAACTCCATGGAGAAAAAATGGATCATTAAACTTGGTGGGCTCTTTAAGCCAGGTCTCAATGAACATATGTAATTAATCACATGACAATGAATTATTTATATAAAGGTTCTTTTTTGTATGACATCTACACACTGAAGAAGGCTCTGCCTATTGTATTTGCCAAAACCGGTCTGCGTTTCAAAGAACCTAATACTTTTATTAAAGTACTATAAGGTGCCTTGTATGCTGGTCCTCTTTTTTTGTTTTGTGCACTAGTAGAAAGGCGTAATACCCTTATTTTGAAGGGTATGCTTCCATCAGCCTTCAGTGAGGCCTTATTAGATGCTGACAAAACTAAGAGCAAGACCGATGTGTGTTCTTCATCTTCCAAAGTTTTGGAGAAACCAAAAAAAAAAAAAAAAAGTCTTTCAGTGCCTTTCACTTTGTCAGCACAGTCCTCAAACTGAACAGTCTTCATTTGGTTCCTTTAGAACCCCTGGAACCAACAGACTCCATTACTAAAATTTCGGTCCTGAAGGGACCTATGAAACAGAGTTTACTGGAGTAGAGAAAGTCTTTGGCACCTAGAGTTTCGGTGCAGGAGTATCTGGATTTTTCAACAAAACCTTCAGCGCAGACACTTCTTTAGTTATAGACTATTTCGACACAGAGTAAGCAAACAAGCCATCCATTCTGGATTTTCTGATAACATATTCACCTCCTTTTGACCCCTTTTGCAGGAAGGCTGTCTTTGCCTTTACTTCAAAGGCCAAAATCACCCCCCACCCTTTCCATCCATTCCACTAACCGCTTAACTGAAGATGATGTGGACAGGCTGGTGAATAAGATACTTTGGGTGAGAGGGACGTCAGGTACACCTCTTCCACCCTATCCCCCTCGGGTATGGGAGCTGATTCTTCCCTTACTCTCCAGTGTTTCCTCCTTTGACTTCATCTGAAGCATTAGAGTTCTCGGTTCTGAGCCGCACGGCACAGAGTGCATCTGTTCCGGAGACATTCCTATTTTCAGAACCAATTCTTGCTCTGAGGCCTTTGGTCTTTTACAGATTCGGAAGCCTCTTGGGGCGTAGTCTGTCCTGCAAGCTCCATGGAGCTTCGGCATGGATCAGCTCAGCTCTGGCTTTGGTCTCGGGAGCGGTCCCTTCAGAGTGGGACGTGACCATGGTTCAGACATTCTCTCAGTTATGGGCTCCTTTCCCTCTTTGCAGGGTCCAGCTTTTGAGGCCATGGAGAGAGGCAGACAGTTGACCCCTTCCACTTCAGAGTCAGAGCCCAGATACTCAACCTGCACTCCCACTGGGTCAGGGAGTGCTAAGACCACAGGAGTCTCAGATAGTTCTCTCCTTTTCTGATATCTCCCCTGATCACCTCACGGAGGAGGTCCCTAAGAAGAAAAAGTACAAGAGGAGGCACTTGAATTCCAAAGAGGAATCAACCACCAAAGGCAAAGACTTCGATGAAGGTGAGGGATCCCAAAGGTCACCCCCTGACTGTCTCCTTTGGAGGATAAAATGAAAACTGACATCAGATCCAATGTTTAGTAGGATACTTATGGCTGAAGAGGGCTAGTTGAGTCTGAAGAAAGTCCTTGACAGTCCACATGGACTTGGCCTTATCCTCCGTTTTAACTACTGCTTCCATCTTAGGATGGAAAAGGTAGTCTTTGTCCAAGGGAGCATCCAAAAAACTTGATCTTAGATGCTCCAGGGGGGGAGGGGTGACTGCTCCCTCAGCCAGGCATGTTATCTAATAACTGACCCTATAGTTGGGGACCCTGCTAGATGCTTCCAGAGCATCATGGCCACAGTGTAAGGAGTACTTAGGAACTTGAGAACAGGAGATGCAACAAGTCTAGCATTTCCTTAGAGAGGGCCTTATTTTCAATCCCCACCAATTTTTGCTTCAACTGGTCCAAGAGGATTATCCTTACACTGAACTGTATGGAACTAGCAATTTAGGGCCATCATAGTCAAGGTAGCGGAGGTATAAACTTTCTTCTCAAACTTGTCTAAGGCTCTACTTTCTTTGTCTGTTGGTAGGGAGGTTTTAGAAGTGGTTGCTTTGGCTCCCTTAGGATCCACTACAGGTTCTTAAAAAGGTGCCCATGGGAATACAGAACTCAGTAAAATCTGTCTGGCCTCCAAGAAGCAGGTTGAGGGAGACTGACTGCAAGAAGAGTCCAACAAGACATCATCCAGTACCTCTAAGACTGGAGAAATAGCAAAAGGTTTATGCTCGGGAAGTTTTAGGAATTCCCTTACCCTCTTCTCTGACTGAGGGTAATCATGTGTTTCCCCATTTGAAGTAATCCCTGAGGGTGAGTAGGGGTTCACCAAAAGATATTCCCTCAGGGGATGAAGCCAAGGCTAGGTTCTCATCAACAGTCTGAACCCCCATAGGAAGCAATAAACAAACTTTCCTCAAAGGTGGATTCCTCACTGTCATCCTCTGACTCAAAAGAAACTGAAGACTCCTTCAAGGAGACGTTCCTTTTCCTTTTGCCAGGAAAAGATTCAAGGGCAAAACCAGGCAGGCTAAGGTGTCTACATCGGACTATAGTAACGGTAATCAAATCCTCATCCAGCCTAAACAAGTCCGAATGATAAGCCAGAGTTTGGAAGTGGTAGCCGGTAGGCCTCGGCTGGTGCAACCTGGATGAGGCCTTTTTATGCAAGACTGTAGGCTTGGGCCTATGGGCAACATCAGCACTAGGGCAAGGGCACAGATGGTAGGACGCATGCCAAGAAAAGTGAACTGAGGCAATCTCCGAATTAAAGGGACTCCGGTCTCCCCTTCAACAGATGGAAAATGGTAGCCAGAAGCCAAAACTTGCAAAGCGGCTCTGGACCCAACAGACAAACTAAGTCCTTCAAACTTGTGAAGAAGTACAGGGACCTGGCAGCATATCCGACTCAAAACAGGTGTTGACAGAGGCCTGTGCCACAACCTCAGTCATTGGATAGGACTGTGAAAGTGTCTCGCCTTCTTCGACTGTAACAAGCCTGGGTGGACTGGTGGATGGCGAATGAGTGACGTTGGGTACCAGATGCTTCTTACGCCTAGGAAGAGCAACCTTGGCCCGACCTGCACATGACATGGTACAAGAAGGCCATAACGACTCACTAAGGTGCTTAGCTAGCATCTCAGCCGCAAGCTTGAGCATCCTGCTGTTAAAACACACAGAGAACTTCCAGTTAGGTATGACATGTTCTGTGTCGAACCAAGCTATGTAAGAAGAGCGAAACCCCCTGTGTGGTATCTGCTTGCCACACCGGAGATAATTAACTTTCTCGGACATTAGTCAAGAAACGTATGAAAAGTTCCCCAATGGGGTACATAGATTTAAATGTCTTCTTTCCCTGGTGTGGAATGACTGATGCACTAATTAGCACTCTGATGGCAAGAAAGGACTCTGTTTACAGACACCCTTTAAACCCAGACATCTTGACATTGGTAAAACTGTCCATCGGCTCCTGGTGGGGGAAGAAATTCTCTGGTAGTTGGAATGGCCAAGGACTTCCCAAGTCAGGTAAGCTCATCAGTCAGGACTGCAACAGTCAAACACGAAGAACAAAGGGGGGGGGGGGGCACCACTGACTCTGTTAACTACAAACCAATGGAATGTATTGTAACGGACTTGATTATGATGTCAAAAATCTTACGAGGCTTAACCCTCCCCCTTAGCAGTTTGGTTCTGTTATGGTTATAGGCGGTCTAATAAATCTGGTCAACTTTCTTTTGAGAGGGTAAGACAAGCAGAGGACCATGGTCATTCTGTTGAATTAGAACACTTCAACCAAGGCTAACAAAAGCTTTTGATACCATACCACATTTCAACAAAATAAACAAGCTGAATGAACGCCAAACTGATCCCTACATAGATGGATGAATAAGAAATTGGCAGAGTGATCAAACCTATGCAGTGAGGGCAGCGGCCCCTGCAGACACATGAAGGTAACCAATGGTGTTCCACAGTGCTCCATGCTAGGACCTCTACAATTCAGCATCAGCCATGAAGACCTCCAAATTAAAAATGGGTATCTTTGGCTAACCACATTCTTTAACTTAGTAACTACTGTATTCTGTTTATGCAGAGCTTTTCTCCTATGGCCTCCACTGAAAATGGGCACTTCTTGCCAAGGTTGACTATCCTGGTAAACATCTAATAAATAAAGCTCCAACTGTAACTCACAACTTGGTGCTCAAAGAATGGATTAAAACTAAATGTTAAGTGCAATATCATCTCATTTTCTTAAAATCCCTCGACTCATCTTACAAATGTAGACGACACCCTGCTTCAAATGAAAGTGTTGAGAGACACTGAAACATAGCAAATATATCGGTCTTCTTTGAAAATCATGTTGCAAAAATTGTTAGGAAAACTTTTTACCAGGTGCAGATGATTACAAAAGGTATTTCATATTGATCCAAGAAAATTATTACCCTTCTATATTGTGCACTAATCAGACCTATTAATCGAATACAGTACTTCTTCTGGGATGCATTTTACTATGCATATCAAGCAACAGGAAATACCCTAGAGGCTCCTAACTAAAAAGGATGTTGTTGTCTTTAGGCTTTTCCTCGTTAGGGGTCGCCACAGTGGAACTCCAGTCCACTAATGATTGCCAGTAGATTTTCACGGTGACGAGTTGCCAGCTTGACACCCAACCTTCAACGAAGGCACGCCCATTCACTCATGTCTTTCAGAACGCTACTTACTCCTAACTAAAAAGGATACCAGGCTTAAAAGATAAGAGCTACCAGGACAGACGTGGAAGCACTGATTCTTTTGTCAATGTCCTAAAGACTCCTCAGGGAGATCAGTGCAGTCTTCTACAGCATTAGGGATCCAACAGTCCAAGACCTGGAATATCTCCACAAATCAAACGGTCTCACTAACACTAGAACCTGGAATCTAAATCTGCGTCAGCAAATAAACAAGACATGCTGGAAAGAGATTCATCATGCAATGCTTAGCTCTTCTCTGGAACAAAGTTCCACTCCAAATGTGACAGTGTCACACTTTCTTCCTTTAAAAAGGAATGTCAACTGGATGTGTATCCACAAATTCACTCCTGGCATGACTTGGTCTATTGCTCATTGAAAGAGGGGGTAAGATCTAAGGGTGGGTAAATGTTAAGAAGTAAATGGCTACTGGGCCCAGTGAATGAATAAATAAAAGAAAGGAAACAATAAAAAGTTTAAAAAGCAGAAGTTAACCTATTCTTCTCACTTTATGACTCTTACCACCTGACCCAGCTCTGTTCTTTAAAAGCCATTCACTAAGGTCTTTGCAATCTTATTAGCAATACCCTTTGAGTTTGCTTTTACCTTCCTAACTTTTGTATACTCACAATAATCATGTATTACACACAGTAATCCCACTGACAAATCACACATCGAAGTCAGTATTAAAGCTTAAACAAATTCTCTTCTAATCTTCTATCCCTGCCCCTCCCTCACAGATATTAAACATCTAACCTCTACAACTGGAGATATTTCTGAATGCACAGGGAAGGACAATTTAACTTAACCACCCCAACCAAATTCTTACATTACGCCCAAGGCAAAGAAAAAAAACTTTGACATTACATTTTAAGTATCCTACTAAGCTTCAACCTTTGCTACTTAACATTTGTTACTCCTAGTCTTTTTCCTCATATACATTTATCAACACTACCCTTCCACTACTTCACACCCCCTTCCTCACTGGTAGCTCTATTCACTCATCTTTTAACCATCTGTCTCAATCTCAAAATAATTCTCTTTTTTCTTTTTTTTTTTACTCCAACCAAACTGGCCTTATTCACTCCCTACATCTCTGCTCTTTAAACACTTCAGACTCTCCTTAGTTCAGTCATTAGGATATTAGTCTTACACCAGCCATCATTATGTGCAGCTCTGTTTCCCCTAATCTACTCCCGATAGACTCTACCAACTCTTCAGGACTGCTTTTTGACAACTTCCTTCCCATATTTCTAAGTACTACCTCCTACGTTATCTTTATCTCCACATACTACCATCACATATCTGAGTCACTGCTGCTTATCCACATGGCCAACATGTGTTCTCTAACCACACTGAGCTAGATTCTCAAAGGTCTCCTGGACCATATGCCTAATCAACTATGAACCATCCTTCCTGCGAGTTATACCATCAATGACTATCCCATAACAGTCCACAAAGACGAAACTTTCCTAGCTACTGTCCTCATCATCCTTTAACCATACACCTTACCCTATATCCAAGTATTCCCTCAACTTCCCCTCTAACAACCTCACACTATCTTCCATCTGCTTCCTTTTTACCTTCACCCACTGTCAAAATGCAGTACTCTCCTTCCTCACTTTCTCACCCACCCATATGTTCCTAATTTGCACCATCACCCTCCTATGCAGCAGCTGTTCAGTCTTTGCTTCTTGATACCCATCTATCTTGTTAAAATAAAGAAAAAAATCCATGCAATTTTCAAATGTTCTAAACATATCCAATTTCTTCTTATTTCATTTGCACAACACTTACCTCATTTTTTTTTCTTTCGCCCTCTTCTATCAAGACATCTACTGCCAAATGTAACACATCCACCCTATCTACCACCCTCCCTACAAAATATTATTCTACCCATTTCCTTAGATTTGCTTAAATGCCTCCCCATTTCTCTAGTTCTCCTAACTCCTTTTTAACTCACTTTAAATCCTATCTTCAAATCCCCTTAACCTCTGTGTTACTTTCAATGCCATCACATACCTCCTAAAATCAGGCCTCAACTTAGTTTTTTCTTTTCCTATAGCTTTCTAAATATTGTGCATCAATTTGTATGTACAATTACTTTGATCAATTAATAACACTTCCCTGCAATGTTAATATTCCATATTAACTTCTAATCTTAGCAAAATGCTGAAAAATGTGATCTCAGTGGGTAGACCAGGTAATAAACATCTAAAGCAGAAATACATAGTTTGCACAGATACTTAGGTACACTTACTAGCAGCAATCCTCGCAGCTTTAACATAGTCACCATTCTGTATGCATGCAATTAGCTCCTTTCGATCTTCTACATGATTTCTTCTCACAAATGCTGGTTTTCCTTTACCACATCTTGGAAAATTCAAACTGCAAAGTAAATCAGTATATGACACACAAAATCATTACAAACAAAAATGAGAATGCGATGGCAGTGAATGTAGATCAGTGTTTAAGGGGACAACTATTTACATTTAAATAACCTTGTGTCCAAAACTAATAACTTGGTAGCTCTGGATTAAACAAATCTTAAAAAATAGTTAACTGTGCAGATCACAGATTACTTGGTGAAAAGACCTTAACACTAAGGATGGCAGAAACAATATGACAAAAGATTTGATTACATCTGCAGCATACCAGCATATTACAGTCCTACCTTTTTCAGTTTTGCACAACCAGTTGCCAAGTAAAGTCTAGGCACCCATATTTGCACAAGCAGAAAAAGAGCCCACAAAACAAACTGAGGATCAACTGCATTCATATAATCACACTTACAGTCCAACTCCCACAAACTGCAGAATCAGCTGAACGACATTGTGGCAAACACTGCTGCAAGCTAAAGCATGTTTTCAAAAACAAGCACTGCCTGCCGGAAGAAAGCAGCATGGCAGAACAGATTTTTTTTTTTTTTTTTTACACATTTATTAAGATATCACGTAACACAAAGGAATGCATGCATTAACAAATAAAACAGACCATTTTAATTTTTTTCTCTTTTACATACATTACACAATATATATATGCATATTACAGATTTTATATATATATATATATATATATATATATATATATATAAAA